>NC_090237.1:5842500-5992500 GCF_024489055.1 Chanodichthys erythropterus | reverse complement strand
CAGAACAGAGCCTTGAGGAACACCAGTGGTAACAGAAGAAGAGTAAGACCTGAAATTTTTGAGCTGAACAAATTGAGTGCGTCCGGAAAGATAGGATCTGAACCAGGAGAGAGGAACACCAGTGATACCTATAGAGAGTAATCTATTTAAGAGAACTTGATGGGAAATTGTGTCAAAGGCTGCACTTAAATCAAGTAAGATAAGTATAGTTAATAGTCCAGAATCAGCTGCCATCAGCAGATCATTAACGACTTTTACCATGGCAGTCTCAGTACTATGCATTGGCCGAAAACCAGACTGGAATTTTTCAAACAGGCTATTTTTTAAAAGGTGAGCATGAATCTGAGATGCAACAACTTTTTCCAAGATTTTTGAAAGAAAAGGTAAATTGGAAATTGGCCGGAAGTTGGAAAAATTGTTAGGATCGGCTCCCGGTTTCTTGAGTCTTGGAGTTATAATAGCAACTTTAAAAGATGAAGGAACAATCCCAGAAGTTAGAGAAGAGTGTATAATATCGGTTACTATACCAGATAAAGTGGATGAGCAGGCTTTAACCAAGTGAGTAGGGAGAGGATCTAACTGACAGGTGGAAGACTTAGATTGTCGTATAAGACATAATATTTCATCAACAGTCAGAAGTTCAAAACTATTAAATGAAGAGAGAGGTGAGTCATGATAAAGCAGAAAAGGCAGATCACATGCCATACTATTTTGAGGCGTCAATTGTTGATGTATATTGTCAATTTTAGTTGTAAAAAAGGTCATAAATTTGTTACACAAGTCACTAGAGTATAGGTGGGAAGGAAGGGTATCAGGAGGCCGTAAGATGTTATTTACTGTGGTAAACAAGGATCTGGTGTTCCCTTCATCTGACCTAATTATAGCGGAATAATAATTGGATTTAGCAGTCAAAAGAGCATTCTTGTAGGAGAGCATGTGATCTGCGTACATCTGTTTATGAATAGTAAGACCAGTTTTAATGCATAGACGTTCCAAGCGACGTCCCTTAGTTTTAAGTTGCCTCAGTCCTGATGTAAACCAAGGTGCAGAATGAGAAAAATATACAGTTTTTAGAGGTGCAAACTTATCGAACACATAATGCAGTCCCTCATTATAGTGGGAAACTAAGTCATCTGGAGTGAAAAATACATCTCTCATGAGGAAATTATCAAGCCCATCAGAGAGAGCAGATAGATCAATGTTCTTAACATTCCGAAATGAGATGGAACGACCCATGTTGGTTTTTTCTACCATTAAGTTAACACTGAATGATATTAACTTGTGATCTGATGCGGGCAAGTCCGATGCTAGACAGTTAGAAGGGGCTACACCAGAGCAGCAAATAAGGTCAAGAGTATGACCTTTACAGTGGGTCGGAAAATCAACAAATTGTTGTAATCCAAAACTGTCAAGACATGATATAAAATCTCTGGTGAGAGTGTTATTGACATTATCCATGTGTATATTAAAATCACCCAATATAATAACATTGTGAGATGCAGAACACAGTATAGTTAAAAATACAGAAAAGTCATTAAAAAAATTAGAATTGCTCCTGGGCGGGCGATAGATAGTAGCTATAACAGTAGGAACAAGTCCATTAATTTGTAAGACAGTGGATTCAAATGATATAATATATATATATATATATTATATTATATTATATTATATTATATTATATTATATTATATTATATTATATTATATTATATCATGTGTGTGTTTAATATATATTTTATTTCCGTTAATATTTATTTTAAGTAATGAAAGTAATGAAATGTTTTTTGTTTTAACTATCAATAATATCCCTGATTTGTCAGTCAAACAGCCAATCAGATCTCACCTTATAGAGGCTCATGAGCTCAGTGGCGGTGTACTCTTTGCTCTGATTGAGCGGTTTGAAGCGGATATCTGCGGGCGGTTTGGCTGTGTAGGTGAACGGACCGGAGATGGTGTCCAAATCATGAGTTCCAATGGCAACCAGCGTCCTTTTCCTGATGAGAGAAGAGCACAGACACAAAACATGAGAATGTGCAGCGAAACTTCTCCTGATCAAACAGTGAGTATGTGCGTGTCGACTGGCCTGCAGACGTTTTGGTGCAGTTTCTCCTGCAGCTCTATGAAGCTGTCGTATCGCTCCTGAGTGAAGGTGATGTTGCGCAGAACAGCTGCTACAGCGTACGGCCTCACAGACGCCGTCTACGTGAACACAAGCAAATATCATCTGATTTCAGCACCGCAACCATTACATTCGTTTAAATGATCTCTCTCCATTCTTCACTCCGGCTGATGGTTTCTCACTGTACTTCAGCTCTTAAGAAAATCAATAGAATGAAACCTCTAAACTGAAATATGAGACTGATATAAACCTCCTCAGTTATGACCAGCCGCTGAGGCTCTCCTCCATTTGCCGGACTCACACGCTTGTACCGGGGAGCTTCCATCCTAAAAACACAAAGTCACATATCAGACACATGAAGACATCTGACCAACAGCAGAACCACAAACACTGAGCCTTACCTCTCCTTGAAGACCTGCAGACCCCTGACGAGACCCTCCAGACACAGCAGATCATAGCGGTTGGCTGGAACGTCGATCTTGTAGAGCACAACATCAGACGCCCCCTCTGCCTTCTCATCGCCCTGCTCTCGGCTTATGATGTCCTTCTCTGACGTCTACACATGAGAGACAGATACAGAAAGGCACTGATCAGATTCAGAAGCACTAACATCCCTTTTGAATTTTTTAATAATAAATAAATAAATAAATAAATAAATATAAATATATATATATATTTTTGTTACACAATTCATTACATATATGTGTACATAATATATATATATATATATATATATATATATATATATATATATATATATATATATATATATATATATATATATATATATATACACACACACACACACCCCCACCCACACACACATTTAAAAATATATAATTATGTTTTATTATAAAGACAAATTATATAGTATCTTACATTATTATATTGTCTCTTATATTACATATTTTATTATAAACTTCTTAACATATATCTTAAATTATATATGTTACATTATATTATATATTGTATCTTATATCTGACATATATTATTATAGAATTCTTAACATAACTTAATATATAAACATAATTATATATTTAAAATAATATACACATGCAATTTAAAAATATATTATTTATTATTATAAAGACAAACTATATAGTATTTTATATTATATATTGTATCTTATTTATTACATCTATTATTACAGAATTATTAACATATAAATTATATATATATATATATATATATATATATATATAATATATATATTAACTTATATATTTAAAATAAATAATAACAATTCATTATATATGTGTGCGCGTATAAATGTGTATTTACATATCTATATAAAACACATTTAAAAATATATAATTCTATATTATTATGAAGACAAATAAATTATATAGTATTTTATATTATACATTGTATCTTATATATTACATAATTTATTATATCATTTTTAACATATAACTATATTTATTTAAATTAATTAATAATTATAGTCAGATAAAGGTTCAGTGTTTGTTAAAACAAGGGCCTGTCGTTTCTTTTCATCTGATCACCTTGTAAACAAAGATGATTTGATACAACTTACGATTTCGTCCAGCTCGAGGCCAAACTCGAAACACAGTTCATCAAATTCTTCATCCGCTAAAACACGAATAGAAAATAAAAGTTAATAGAAATAAAAATTATTTCTGAGTCGCATTATGATGGCGTCATCAATGCGCATCCACTTTGACATCTGAGCTTTTCAAATGAATGAAGAATAAAAATGATATTACAAGAAATAAAACATCACTGCATTCAAGCAGCACCAGACTGGAAAGCGATATATATTAAATATCAGAAGAAATCTTAAGCGAAATTGTTAATGTCTCAGAATAACTAGAATCTGATGCAATCACTGCGACACATTTGGAGAAATTAATTGCATGTATATTAAATTCGCTTTGAGCCTCAACATGAACTTATTCAGTAATGATGAGATGGGCCAGTAGAATAAATGATATAAAGATTATAATTTGTTTTATTGAGATATTCCTCCGTGACTTCCACAGACGCAGACACTATCACGCTCTCACACTTTCACACAGTGAGCACATTTCCCTTCCTAGCAGCACACTGATGAGTGCACTCACTTTATAAAGCTGATGAATGATAAACACTTACTGTATGTTTGTCCCAGAGCTTCAAAGAGCAGGTCTCTCTTCACGCTGACAGTCGGCATGGTCGCAGCTGATCACCGGGGCTGATCTGTCCGGAGGATCGAGCGTCACACGAACACGCTTTCAAAATAAAAGCCCACATAGAACTACATAATGAAAAAAATAAAAAATAAATAAAAGTCCCAACCGGGAACTTGGAAAATTAACTTTGATATGACATAGCCTACAAAAAATAAAGTAGATTAGATAGATAGATAGATAGATAGATAGATAGATAGATAGATAGATAGATAGATAGATAGATAGATAGATAGATAGATAGATAGATAGATAGATAGATAGATAGATAGATAGATAGATAGATAGATAGATAGATAGATAGATAGATAGATAGATAGATAGAAAAAAGTCTAAGGCTGCATTTATTTCATAATAAATACAGAAAAAACAGTACTATTTTGAAATATTATTACAATTTAAAATAATTGCTTTCTATTATATTTTAAAATATAATTTATTCCTGTGATCAAAGCTGAATATTCAGCATCATTACTCCAGTCTTCAGTGTCACATGATCCTTCAGAAATCATTCTAATATGATGATTTGTTATCAATGTTGTGCTGCTTAATATTTTTTATAACGTGATACTTTTTTCAGGATTCTTTGATGAATAAAAAGTAAAAAAAAGAGCAACATTTAATTAAATTAAATCTTTTGCAACAATACTGTTCAAATGTTTGGGGTCAGTATTTTTTTCTTTCTTTTTTTAATACTTTTATTCAGCAAGGATGTGTTAAATTGATAAAAAGTGATAGTAAAGATTTATATTGTTAGAAAATATTTATATTTTAAATATATGCTGTTCTTTTTGACTATTTATTCATCAGTGAATCCTGAAAAAAATATCACAGTTTCCAAAAAATATTAAGTAACACAACTGTTTCCAACTTTGATAATAACTGAGTATCAGATCATCATATTAGAATGATTTCTGAAGGATCATGTGACACTGAAGACTGGAGTAACGATGCTGAAAATTCAGCTTTGATCACAGAAATAAATTATATTTTAAAATATATTAAAATAGAAAACCATTATTTTAAATTGTAATAATATTTCACAATATTACAGTTTTTTTCTGTATTTTATATCAATATGTGATATAGTGGCTACACTATATAATTTTTGTCAGTGACATAATAATGTTTGTACAGTTGTCCTCCGGTGCGATAGGTGGCGCTCTCTCCCGCGCGCTAAACGCGTCTCAACGTTTGCGAAAGATTGTGTTGAGTTTCTGAGCTTCAATCTCATGCGGCCTTGTCGCGATAATCCAGTTTACACATGTTTATTCGGATCGAAGATAATATATCCAAAGACATATTGAGTTAATAAGGCTCATGGACATGGATGCGGTGAACGCCTTTAACGGGGAGGTGAGCTTTCGCGTTTTATTCGCCGTTTACCATTAGCCGAGCGCGCGCGCCAAGCTCCTCCAAAACAATCCTTGTTTATATGTTTGTTGCTCGTTTGTGGATGAATTTCAGACTGTTTTTGCAGTTTAAACTTGTAAATAGTCAAATAAAAACCTAAATATTGTTGAGCAGATGTGATATGAGTATGAATAAAGTTAGTTTGTGTTTAGTGACCTTCCAACTGTTCGTGTTGTCCAATTGAGCTTAGTTAAAGTTTGATTTAACTGTTAGTGCTCACATCATGACTTGTTACGTTTATAAAGATATTAAATAAGGGTTACATCATATTTAATATGAATTTAATCTAGTTTTGACTGGCTGTTGTAATAGAAAAGAGAATTTCAGTGGCGCCCCTACTGGTTCAGATACTTCAGATGATTTATTCAAGTGCTATAATGGTGTTTTGAGCTCAAACCCGAAATCTGCCGTTTTCATTGAGTTTGCTATGAGGTTAAGTGCTGTTTTATGCATTTTGATGTTATTTATGTAATCACAAGCTTTTCCTTTTGAGTTTGAGGTTGTCATTAACCGAGCTGAAAGTGTTGCATGTCATTTTGGTTGTTTTGATCTCAGTTATTACTTAGACCATATTTTTTTTTATGAGGGTAAATTTGACATTTTTTCCACCTCTGTAGATGATGTCCATGATGGACATGACTCCCCCGATCTCAAGAGCCAAAATGATGTCTGTAACCAAAGCAGGAATCAAAGCGATCAAGGTACGTCAGGACACAAATATGGATGATCTTGATAAATTAGCAAGAAGTAATTGACTTGTCTTTGTTTCTTGTTCCAGTTATTTTGAGTTTGTGTTGATTTTTATCATTTTTATCTAAGAAGAAACTGTTTAAAAGATCTATTTTATAAACACAATCGTATACTGATGTTGATGCGTTCATGTAAACCTTTTTATAAGTTACAGGAGAAATTAATTATGATTTCAAATTTGCACTTTTTTTTCTTGTGTTGCCTGTTTATTGATTTTGATACTTCGGTAAAGTTGGTTTTATATTCACACATTCGGACTTCTGATAAATTCAGACTTTCCAATAAATGTGCAATAAATTAATGTTTGCGAATTTTAAGCAGCGACATGATATTGACAACCAACGATTGTCAACTTACAACATTTTTCACAGTCGATCAAAATAGGCAAGTATTGCTTTAATGGCATATTTACTTGTGAATGTCCACTGAATGTCCAATGTAGTGTGATTAACAAAGCTATTGAATACGGATGTCCGAATGTGCGAATATAAAACCAACTTTACCCAAGGGATTTTGATAGCTTTTTAAAGATGTTATCTCATAGTTATTTGTGTTTTGACACTAACTTTAAATATTTTTTTTGTTGAAATTTTCATTTGTGACTGAGTTATGATTTATTTGCTTTGTTAGCTTTACAAGCACGTTGTTCAAATCGTGGAGAAGTTCATCAAGCGGGTATGTAATGAACTATATACTGACGTTCTTGTAAAGATGATCATTGTTATTATGGGAAGGTGTAAAATATGTAATGTTGTTATCTTTCTGTCAGTGTAAACCAGATCTAAAGGTTGCTGGTCTCTATGTGGTCGACTCAATCATCCGACAGTCCCGCCATCAGTTCGGCTCGGACAAAGATCTGTTTGGACCGAGGTTTTTGAAAAACTTCACTGTAACGTTTCAGAACCTTTTCCAGTGCCCGGCCGATGACAAGGTACTGGATTTTACAGTGAAGTGTTTCTGTGCCGCCAGGTGAATTTTATTGATGGATTTTGTTCATTGAATTGTAGGGGAAGATAATGCGCGTGCTGAACCTGTGGCAGAAGAATGACGTGTTTGGCATGGACGTCATTCAGCCGCTGTTAGACATGGCCACGGCTCCAGTGCTGCCTGTTTTAGAGAATGGAACCACGGTCGCTGGTAAATGATCGCATTCGTTTCTGTTTCGTGTCTTTTTATTATGCTTTAAACTTTAGGTTTTTTATCTGGCCTTTTGAGTCAGTCTTTCAAGTTACATTACTGTTAAGGGGGGAAGAAAAGCTCACCAAGGCTGCATTTATTTTATCAAAAATACAGTAATATTGTGAAGTACACTACCAGTCAAAAGTTTGGAAACATTACTATTTTTAATGTTTTTGAACAAAGTCTCTTATGCTCATTAAGGCTGCATTTATTTCATAATAAATATAGAAATAACATTAACATTGTGAAATATTAGTACAATTTAAAATTATGGTTTTCTATTTTAATATACTTGAATTTTAATTTTACTTTTAATTTATTTCTGTGATCAAAGCTGAATTTTCAGCATCATTACTCCAGTCTTCAGTGTCACATGATCCTTCAGAAATCATTCTAATATGATGATTTGTTATCAATGTTGGAAACAGTTGTGCTGCTTAATAATTTTATAACTTGATACTTTTTCAGGAATCTTTGATGAATTAAAAAAAAAAATCAGCATTTATTTAAAATAGAAATCTTTTGTAACAATATACACTACTGTTCAAAAGTTTGGGGTCAGTAATTTCTTTCTTTTTTTTTTTTTGTTTAAAGGAAATTAATACTTTTATTCAGCACAGATGTGTTAAATTAATACAAAGTGATAGTAAAGATTTATATTGTTAGAAAAGATTTATATTTTGAATAAATGCTGTTCTTTTTAACCTTCTATTTATCAATGAATCCTGAAAAAAGTATCAGGTTCCCAAAAAATATTAAGTAACACAACAGTTTTCAACATTGATAATAACTGAGTATCAAATCAACATATAAGAATGATTTCTGAAGGATCATGTGACACTAAAGACTGGAGTAATGATGCTGAAAATTCAGCTTTGTTCACAGAAATAAATTATATTTTAAAGTATATTAAAACAGAAAACCATAATTTTAAATTGTAATAATATTTCACAATATTATAGATTTTTCTGTATTTATTTATTAAATAAATGCAGCCTTAATGAGCAATAGAGACTTCGTTCAAAAACATTAAATATATATATATATATATAAAAAATAAATGTTTTTTTTTTATTATTTTCTTTTAATATATGTTAAAAAGTAATTTATTCCTGTGATCAAAGCTGTATTTTCAGCATCATTACTCCAGTATTCAGTGTCACACGATCCTTCAGAAATCATTCGAATATGCTGATTTGATGCTTAAGAAACAATTTTTATTATCAGTGTTGAAAAATAAACAGTTGTGCTGCTTAATATTTTTTGTGGAAACCATTATACATGATGAATAGAAAGTTCAAAAGAACAGCATTTATTTGAAATAGAAACCTATTATAAATGTCTTTACTGTCGTTTTTCATCAATTTAATGCATCCTTGCTGAATAAAAGTTGTCATTTCTTTCAACATCTACAACAAAAAACATATTGACCCTAAACTTTTGGATATGAAGCTGCTAAGCCGCTATCATCTCAAAAATGAGATAATGATATTGATCGAATGCTTGCTAAATACTTTCAAATACTGCAAATCCATTAAATCCCAGCGTCAGCCCTAACGCCACTTCCCTCCAGCAAAAGCAGAAGAACCTATCGGAAGATGCTAACTGAATTCTGTGATTTTAAGATGAATGATGGTGTGTGTATGAGATGCTTTTAATTGCAGAGCTGCAAGTTTTTATCATGTTTTGTCCATCCTTACAGTGGCAATGACAGGATTTCACAAGTAGCAAGTAAACACAACAGTGTACCTTTTGCTGCTGTAAAACTGACAGAAACCAACGTTTTACTATGTCTTGGTGTCCAAAGAGGTGGACTTAGAGATTTTTGCAAAAATAATTTTTAAATACCAATGAAATACTGGGACGTAACAATTGACTAAAGTGACATTTTTGAAAACAAGGCATTTCAATAACTGACTAATATAATTTTCATTGCCATTAAAGTGAAATTACTGAACCAAAACATAGGAGCCTGGTACAAAATGCTCATTTAAAAGAAAACATGTCAGAAGGACATGGAGGTTTTTGCATCTGAACTTTCATATATTTGGCAGAATTCTGATTTAAATACCTGGGATAGTGTACGAGAATATACTGAAAACTGTGTCATATTCAAACTAGCAGATCTTTGATTTAAACTGAAGCATGATCTCTGTTGTTAAACTGCACTTCATTGCTTTTTGTAGCTCCTTCAGCCATGCCAATGCAAATGCCAGTGGCAGTGCCAGAGTCAGTGCCAGCACCAGCACCAGCGCTAGTACCAGCTGTTGCCACGGCAACACCTGCACCCACCGTTCAGGCCCCAGTGGCCCTCGCTGCAGTCGCTCAGCTCCTCCAGGGCACAGGGGGTGTAGAGGTAACAGACAACGCTCAACTCAAATTGTATTTATAAAGCACTTTAAAAACAATAAATATGTTGTACATAAAAAGCTTAAAGTTCTGAAAATAAAAACAATCTGAGATTTAATCTGAGATGCTTGTTTCAGTTACAGCAGCTGCTCCAAACTCTTCAACAGGCCGGAGGGGCGGGGCTTCCTCAGTCCACTGCCCCGCCCACTGAGCAGAAAACATCATTAGCTAAGGTAAATCATCTGCTTAAAGGGTTAGTTCACCCAAAAATGACTTGCTCAAAATTATCCCATGATTTACTCACCCTCAAGCCATCCTAGGTGTATATGACTATCTTCTTTCAGACAAACACAATTGGAGTTATATTAAAACTATCTCTTCCAAGCTTTATAATGGAAGTGAACGGGGGGTGTTTTGAAGCCCAAAAAAGCACATCCATCATAAATATAAAAGAAGCTTATTATAGTTTATAAAGATTTAAATGTGGATATTTTTCTGACAAAACCCATCGCTTTGCTTCAGAAGGCCTTTATTAAAGGGTTAGTTCACCCAAAAATGAAAATTCTGTCATTTATTACTCACCCTCATGTCGTTCCACACCCGGGACAATTTACATTAATAAACATTAAAACAATGTAAATGTACCCGAGTTTGCTCAGAAGTGTTAATTTTCATCGGCAGTCCCCCAGCCAGATTTAAACAAGGCAACCTTTTAAAAATAAGTACAAAATCACACACACACACAAAAAAAAAAAAAAAAAGTACAACACATTATGGTTAATAAATACAATTCATATAAGATAGTCATATACAACTAGGATGGCTTGAGGGTGAGTAAATTGTGGGACAATTTTCAATCTTCATCTCTTTAAGGAATAAATAGTGGAATCTTGAAGATATCAGCCTTATCTTGCAGTTCGAATGCCATATATAAACCACAGGACGAATGCACGGTTTGGAGCTGTTAATTCACAGCCTGTAACATTGTGTTTCTGGTTTGACTCAGTCTCTGCTGGACCGATTCGATTATGATGATGAACCCGAACCTGTGGAGGAAAAGACTGAACCAGCCCCCGCTGCTCCTATTACCATGTAGGACATAATAAACTCTCATTCCTCTCTGATCACATACAGTAAAATTTGAATCATTTGACCTTTTCCACCCCCAATATTGATTTAATATTGTCATTGTATACAGAAACCTCCCTCCAGAATTACAGCAAGCCCTGCAAGCTCACCTTCTGAGTCAAATTGTTAACCAGGTATTTACTCTGGCCTAAAGAGCTTCAAAGAATAAGGACATGTCAAAAATATCGTATGCAATAAAAGTGTTTCCTCATGTCCAGACACAGATGCAGGATCAGTTGCCATCCCAGGGTCAAGTGCCATCCCAGGGTCAAGTGCCGTCCCAGGGTCAAGTGCCGTCCCAGGGTCAAGTGCCATCACAGGGTCAGGTGGCACCCCAGGAGTTCCCATCGATGGTTCAGACCCAGATACCAGATAACCCTCCTCAAACCATTGATGAGACCATCATACAGCCTAGTACAACTCAGCAGCCACAGGTACAGAGCATCATCTCTACACCTTTATGAGATATTAATAACTCACCAGTCCAAGCAGAGCTCTTATTGAAACTCAAATTCTAAAACGATTTGTTCTGAACTTTCTAAAATCGCTAAATCACTAAAATCACATGCATAATTCTTTTGACCCATTTCAGGATTCAGGTGAGACTGAGCGCTCGGTGCATGATGGGAGAGATCGAAGACACAGCAGACGAACAAGATCAAGGTATGTTTTGTGAGTGAGCTTAGGGCTGGGCGATATATCGCATGTGATTGTCACGCGCATTTCGTCAGTAAAGCCGGTTCCCTGATTACCGCTAAATCTCCATCACCTGCTTTCAAATGCAGCGGCATTTAATAGACAGAGCCATAGATCACTGACAAGCTACGCAATATCACGTTCATATCGCAGATGAATCGCCTTCGATAAAGAACGCGATATTGCGTAGCTTGTCAGTGATCTACGGCTCTGTCTATTAAATGCCGCTCCATTTGAAAGCAGGTGATGGCGATTTTGCAGTAATCAGGTAACCGGCTTTACTGACGAAATGCGCGTGACAATCACATGCAATATATCGCCCAGCCCTAAGTGAGCTACAATGTAAAGTGTTTTAACTAAAAAGATTTTAGTCAACCCTCTACAATGAAAGTAAATCGCTTGCAACTAAATTTTCATGCTAGGCCACTAAATAATGTCTATCATTAGCCATTGGCTAATAAATTGTTAGATTTCTTTAAGCAGTCTTTGAGTTAGAGGCTATGTATATGTTTAGCACAGATATATTTTTGCCTTCACTCATCTTGAACACTCTGACTGGGCACTTAAGAGTTTTGCTCTGTCTTTAAAGCGCACTATTCCAATTAATGTCAATGGATGCGCAGCATATTTGACACTCCGTAAACTCTAGTGTGAAGGTGTTGAACATGAATATTAATCACGTTGAATGCAGACAATGTGATTAATATTCATTAACCCAGCAGCTCATCAGAACTTAATGTATTTTAAAATGTTAGTAGTAGTAGTAGTAGTAGTAGTAGTAGTAGTATTATCATATCAGTATTATTGTTAGTTTTAAACAGTGTTATTAAAAACGCATTAAGCCACGAAAGAGATACTGTTCCAGGCAGCCTCCTGTGCGTGTGTTTTAAGACGGGGCAGAATGAGGATAAGCAAAGTATACAGTACTGTAGTTTTCAGATACGCGCCGAAATGGTCAAATAAACTATACACACGTCGAAATGCAGTTTTGATGATTATACTCATGAACATAGTCAGTTATGTCTTAAATCTGCTCAAACAATTGAGAAAGAAAACGCACGTGTAACCGTACACTGGATACGTGCAGCTCTTAAAGTGACAGCAGCCTAATAAATCTGCTGCACTCATTAAAGGTGCCCTAGAACCCTTTTTCACAAGATGTAATATAAGTCTAAGGTGTCCCCTGAATGTGTGTCTGAAGTTTCAGCTCAAAATACCCCATAGATTTTTTTATTAAATTTTTTAACTGCCTATTTTGGGGCATCATTAAAAATGCACAGATTCAGCGAGTGTCCCCTTTAAATGCTTGTGCTCCCCGCCTTCAAGTTTGCAACTCTATAATACATTGCATAAACAAAGTTCACACTGCTAATATAGTGATATAGTTATTACTTTATTCAATTTCTGTTGTAGGCTATTACGTATCTGAATACCACTGTTAGTACATATTCCTGAAAAACCTAAAGCACAGTTTAATTTGTATTTTTGTTCTGTTGTATTTGTCAGATTTGTTTGTAATTTGACTATTAACTTATCTTCTATATCTATTTTGAGGACCTTTTACTAACATTAGTTAACCTAGTATTGGTTTTTGCTGAACTGAAGTATCGATGATTGTGAAATTAAATTGATATTTAAAATTATAAAAAATATTTTTCATATCACGAAATAAGACTTTGAATGTATAAATGTATTAATCTTTAGATTAGAACCGTTTTGGACTGATGGTTTGAATGAATTCACTTACTAGATCATTGGACTGCAAACTTTCCTGTTTCGAGTTTATCAGCTTTAAATGATCTGATTGTAAACAGAGAAGCAAAATCATGTTAAAGGGTTAGAATAGAAATTTCCACCTACGAGGGTTATAGGTGCTTACGCCATTTTAAATGCTCAGTGTGATAAACTCCTGACTCTCAAGATCATCTAACCACATGACGTAAATTACATTAATCACGCAATTTCACATGCTTCATTAATGAATTTTTGTTGCATGCATTTGATATATTTAAGCACATACTAGTCAATGGCGACTATTGTCAAGATGTGCATGTAATTTTTGTTGTTGGTTTAATTTCAAATGTTGTCTCTTTCCAGGTCCCCACGGAGACGATCGTCATCACACTCACGCAGATCGCGGTCCGGTTCACGTTCCCGTCGAGAACGCTCGAGGCATCATCGTACACGCTCCCGATCCAGGGAGCGCAGAGGACGCTCACCACGGCAGCGCTCGGAGGAGAGGAGAGACAGGGAGAAAGAGCGAGAGCGCCGACAGAAAGGACTTCCACCAATCAAGAAAGAAACTCTCAGTGGTGAGAACGCCAGCATATGTTACAGTTGTTTCTTACTACAGTGAAGTCTTACTACAACATAAAATAGAATATAGGTTAATAGATATCTTTTTAGAACTGGTTGTAAATGTTAACTGTCAACTTATTGTTATGGATCTGAAATGTTGTTCAGGAGTGTGTTTGTTTGTTTGTTGCAGTGTGCAGTACTACATTATGGATCGGACAGCTGGACAAAAAGACTCAACAGCAGGACATCATGAGTCTGATGGAGGAGTTCGGACAGATTGAGTCCATCAATGTATGTATAGATCAATCAATGTACACTACCGTTCAAAAGTTCTGTCACTTGAGTGACAGGTCAGTTGTGAGCCGTCACTTTACCTCAGCTAATTCCAGCCGCTGAATTTGGCATCTCTGCCGTGTTTGTGCTTTTTTATGGATTATTTTATGCAATTATAAAATAATATGGCTTGCTGCGTTAATGATCGAGACTCGAGACAGATGTGCGTCTGTGTAGATGTGCACACATGTGGAAGATGAACAGAACATGCGTTGTTGGATCGTGGCATTGGCTAAAGTTTTGTTCCTGAGATTTACTGTGAATATGGCTGGAGATTATGCTTCTCAAGACACCACAAACTCCGACAGCACTGCTTGGGTATTATAACTAAAATTGCTGCATTTTGAAAAATTATACTTTGGACGCGTACTCATTTGTTTGTGAGATATATATCATCATATACAACAAAAACGCTGCTCAGATGGCATAATTTCTTGAAAAACGATGATTGAGAGCAGATCATTCAGAAGAAATGTGATGCAAACAATGGATAATATATCAATATTATATGGATTTAATGACAAAAAGTGCTGTTGTTTGTTTTTCAATGGACACTCATGGACATTTTACCTGGACATTTTCCAAACCTGTAAGACTTTTGCTCATCTTTGGAACACAAATTAAGATATTGTTTGATGAAATCTGAGAGATTTCTGTCCCTCCATTGACAGCTACACAACTACCACTTTAAAGCTTCAAAAAGTTCATAAAGAGATCGTAAAACTGATCCATATGAATTGAGCGGTTTAGTTAAAGTTTTCTGAAGAGACACAATCACTTAATATGATGAACAGGTTAAATTTAGGCTTTTATAAACATTCATCAACTCAATGTTTGCGTGTGAGAACCAATGAGGTTCATTCTGATGTTACGCAGCACTTTTGAGCTTCAGCAAGAACCAATGAGGTTCATTCTCGTGTTATGCAGCACATTAAAACAGGTCTCTCATAAGGTTCCATTGCAGTTAGGATGCAGTTGTCTGTTTAGACAGCAAGGCTGCTTACTAGATTTCGGATTAGACTGTATGTAAAGCCTGCAGGTAAAATTTGCATCTCCTCCGCAATGGAAATCTGGCTTACAGGAATACAGATTCAAATGTGAATTGATTTATTTTTTTTGTTAATGAATTCCATTGCTTATTTGTTGTTACTTTTTTTTAGCATGCTATTTAACATGTTTTTATTAAATATACTGTCTTTGATCTTGTGTAGATGATTCCTCCCAGAGGTTGCGCCTACATCGTCATGGTGCACCGACAGGATGCCTACACAGCCCTGAACAAACTCAGCAGAGGGGCTGTTAAAGTCAACCAGAAAACCATTAAGGTATCGTGACCAACCTTTTCTTCCTGTCAACAGTGTTTTTGGGTTAAGATGCCTGGCCAGGGTTGTTATTACTTATTTATATGACTCTCTTGAATACATTTAGCACCCGCTTTTATTCAAACCAGGAACATAACAAGCAGGTCACACAGAACCAACAATATTTATAGTATACAATGATAGTTTTTTTTTTAAAGAGGCCATATTATTCCCTTTTACAAAGTCCTGGTTTTGTTTTTGGGCTCTACTAGAATAGGTTTTCATGCTTGAATGTTTACAAAACACATTATTTTTCCCATATTTTACATTGTTGCAGCTCCTCTCTTCCTAGTCTGTCAGTAATACTCTGTTTAGTTTCTCAATGAAGCCCCTCCTTCTGAAAAGCACAGTGTGCTCTGATTGGTCGGCTGGATCAGTGTGTTGTGATTGGTCAACCGCTTTCAGTGTGTTTGGGAAATGTCCCGCCCCTTACCATAGCCGAGAGTTTCAACACACTACTAACTCAACTCAACCAGGCCCCGCCCCTTTATTCTGCATATGCCTTGTGCGGGAATTATTTAAATCAGGAATATTGTGACGTTTGTTCCCAGAAGAAAACTCAAGACTACAATGGAGGCGTTTCAGGGAGTTCAGAAACAGTGACACTGATATAGAGAGTAACTCCCACTGGAGGAACTTTGTAATTTTGCAGAGCTTTTTCATGCTCAAACAGCAACATTACACACTAAAGAACGATAAACATGGAAAAAAGCCTAATAGGTCCTCCTTTAAACAAAAGTTAGATTAGGAAACAACATGTTATTATGAATACCTCATTTGGCTTTCAACATATTTGTATAATGGCACTGATTTGTATAATTGACCTGAATAGCTTAGCTAGTTTTATGTCTCACATCACTGCTCTCTTTCTTCTCGCGTAAATAATTTATTGGGTGAGAAGAGAATGTTTCTAATGATTTTCTATGAATATACTTCCAAAAGCACACATCCATTCTTTAAATGTCAACCATGCAATAGTCTTTGTTTGTTGTTGGATTACTTGCGTTACTGTATTGATTGTCCCAGATTTGATGTTTGCATGTGTAGTAGCACCACATGCTTGTTTTGAATCTACGAGTGGGCAGTTGTTTGACTTGTTGTCCTTGATCAGATCGCATGGGCATTGAATAAGGGCATAAAGACGGACTTGAAGAAGTACTGGGATGTGGAGCGGGGCGTCACTTATGTCCCCTGGGAAAAAGTGAAACCCGATGATATACTCAGTCTTCAAGAAGGAGGCATGCTTGACTCTGAAACGCTCAAATCAGGTAAACACCCACATATGACCTTTCTTTACATGTACAGCTTCTAGTACATGGTTTAATTGTATTATCATGTTTTATTGCCTAATGTCAGAGGACAATGTAGGTGAAATTTTGTTTTTAAAATGACTTTAATTTGATCTTTAGAGTGGAGAACTGCTGTGGCCAAGCTGGCTGTGCCAGTAACAGAAGGACCTGAAGGAAAACAGGAAGATGGAGCTGCACTACCGTCGGTATCACAGGTAAAATGCGAGGGGTTTCCTACAGAACTCCTCAAGGGTGTTAGGTGTCTCGTTCAACTTTTCTGCTCTCGTTTTGTCACGCCTTTGGCATATGGGAGGCAAACAGTGTTTGTGTGTTCTTTGCTTTGCACTGACGGTTTACTGGTGCATGATTGCCATCATTTCTGGCAAATGAAGAGCCATAGAGCACAAAATAAAGCAAGGTAGTGTCATGACTGTCTAGTTTTCTTTCCGTGTTTCAGCAACATCGCTTTCAATGACAGTTTTTGTCAAAACACGGTCAGTGTCCCACTACTGTCATAGACTAGAGCTGATTTTGCATAAATTTGTTTCCGTATTGAGCAAATCAATAATGGTTGACATGTTGCAAACACTCCTCTAAATCTGTCATATGTGTTTTTAGATGGACCAGGTTGCTTTTAAAGAAACTTTTGAAGACTTGATAATAGGGCTGCCCCCTAATAATCTACTAAATGTTAGTTGACAAGAAGAGGCTTGGTGGACTACATTTCAATTAGTTAGTTAGTCGCATATATAAAACTCCACAGGAATTGGAGAAGTCACGCCGTGACAGACGCTGCTCTGGTCCATGTGGTAATCCAGAAAGTGTGGGAAGCAAACGTTCATTAAATGATCCTCATACAGGACTTATCATTTAAAACATGTATGTAATAGTCTTAGGTTAGCCACACATGGCCGCTCGCTCTAATGTTAGTGTAAACCTTTTACGCAAAATATTTTGTTCTGACCTGAGTTTTCATTGGCTGATTGTCCGTCCACCTGATATTTCTCTTTTACGTGTTTCAGTTTGCTCTGTAAATTCGTGTTTATAATTTATACTTATGTACTACATTTTGAAAAATATATATTTTTTTTAAGAGAAGGCTGTTATTATAGGTTATTAATTTAGTTTGCTTTCTGATCTCAGAGAAGTTCATTGCCGATGTTGGTGCGGCAAGCTTTTTACACATGCTTAATTTATATTTTAAATGCCCGACTAATCGACTAATGGCTTAAATGAATGACTAACAGTCGACTAGGAAAATTGGGGGCAGCCCTTCTTCATTCTAGGAGTTAGAGCTGCATGATTAATCGTTAAGAGATTGCGATCTCGATTCAAACTCCCACAGATCTTATTCCTAAATAATGATTCGGCTATTTCTATTAAATCGTTACACCTGTAGGTGGCGACAAGTGACTGTTAAAAAAAAATATTTGTCCTTGAATCATTTTATCATGGAGCACATGACATCCAGGAAAAAAAAAACAGTAGGCTAAATCATGTGCACGATATACTAATGTTCCCTCAATTTATAAATCATGTGCATGATTTCCTAATTCGTTCACTTTATTTGCTAAATCATGCACGTGATTTATAAATCAAGAGAATGAATTAGTAAATCATGCACATATCGCAAATCGAGGGAACAAAATAGTAAATTGTGGGCACGATTTACATTTTTTCCTCCTGCATGTCATGTGAGGTGCTCCATGATTTAAACAAATTTTTTTACATAAATATTCATTCAAATGAATTCAGTTCAATTCACATTTATTTGTATAGCGCTTTTCACAATATATATCATTTCAAAGCAGCTTTACAGAGAATGCATGTCAACATTACAATTTAAAGAATGCAGTTAGCAAATAATGTAGTAATTTAGGCAATTAATTTACAATCACTGAACATTTTGTCAGAACCTCTAGTAAATTACGTGTTATTGTTATATGTTGTCTATTCAGAATCGTGGGAAAATAGTGATCTCTATTTTAAGCAAAAAATCGTGATTTTCAATTTATCATCGTGCAACTCTACTATATATATATATATATATATATAATATTATTAAACAGTGGTTTACTGAACAAACCATGTCTGTTCTTAAAAAAAAAAAAAAAAAAAAAAAAAAAGTTCTGTCAATATTGCTGCAACATACACTGCCATTTATGGTGCTGTTGTAATTGGGGAAGAGATTTGAAGTGCTTTGACTTTTGCGTGCGAAATGTTTCAAATCTGCTGTCTATTTGATGTGCATGTGGCACTCGTCTGTGAAGATAGACTCGCTTGCTGTCAAAATAATCCTTTACATGAAATGGAAGTACTTGCGTGAATTTACAGGTAAGTATACAACCGTAAGATGAAAGTTGAGGAAAACGTGTCTCAAGCACATTAAAAAAAAGCATGCATCTGGACAGTAGGGCAAGCCACACAGGTTTGATTTAGTTTGAAGCATGTAATATAAAGCACATCTCATTTAAGACAACTTGGATTGTGCACTTATCCGGCAGCATCTCAAAGTGTGTCCTTTATTTTTCAGATGTGTTTCAAAGTATATCAATATAAACAATATTGACCCGTCCTAGGGAGGAGTTTGAAATTCCGTTCGGCACACAGAGAAATTGTGCACTTGCAGTAATTAAAACTGTATTATTTCGATACACACATGCACCAAACCGTTAACTTTCTGTACGAATACGTGTACCAACTTCATACTCTGTGGATTACAAATGTTTTGTTACATGGATTGCCTCTGAAACATGCACCAGAACATGATACTCGATCAAAAACTTAGTCCTTTATTAGTAAATATAATTTTCCGACTTATGATTTGACCCAAAATTTTTGGGAGAAAAGGACAGCGTCAACGAGCAATACAGTAGCACAGCACAGAGAGACTATGCATAATTAATTTGTTTTTTTTCTCAGTCATGACTTATTTTTTGTGACCTTGACAACATTTCTTGACAAAAAGTATTACAGCAATTCATCCGACTATCATTCTTGTACAGTTGGCATAAATATTTTCTGCATGTTTTCATTTCCATTGTTTAGTTGCTATATAAAATGGAACACACACAAAGTGGGGCTCTATCAGAAGTGCCTTATAAATAAATAAACTGGAATTTTATAGCATTTCTTTGTAAAGAATATACATGATGCACAGCACAATTCGGTACATTGGGTGCTTCTGTTAAGGTGGCTGAAGACCAATAGAAACTCTTAAAATAGTTAACTGTTCTATGCTATATCTACAAATGATGTTCACTGGCACCTCACATGATTACACTCCATAACACACTGAAGCTCAGAGGTGGCCAGGAACCAGGGGTTTAGGAATCACTTTAAAGGGAAACCAGACATTTGGTGCATCACTGGTGGATTTAGACAGAAGGCAGAAGAACAATTGCTGGGAAAACCAAAAGAGGACAACAGGTGGGTTCAGGGAATGCAATGAGAATCAATCATAGGCAGTCATCTTAATATGATATACCATTATATTTCATATATTTTTGTTTACCTTAGATTAAGAAGTTTGTGTGTAGAAAAAGATGTTTGAAATAGTAACTGTAAACAATGTATAGGTGGAAACCTACAAGAAGTGTATAATAGTATCATTTTAAATAGATTTTTATCATTTGAAAATGTATCTAACTTCACTACAAGCTACATGACTAAATGTGCTGCACTGAAGCTATTTTAGGAGTTTTTGTTAGTGATGTGTGAAACATTAAAAGCTATCATCTGTTTTAGTGGGTGTATTCAGACAAAAATCAACTTGTCTGTATGAGAGTCTTCGGGAAACTAGGAAAATGGAAAGCGTTCAGGAAAAAAACAACTCTGAAAAAGGTACAAATTTAAAACGTAACCTGTAGCGAGTAACATTAGAAGCTTGTACACCGTGTTGAACCTAATGAACTTCGTTATTGGCAAATATTTGAATGCATTTGTAGGTTTGGAGTTATTTTTGCACATCATCCAGTTCTCTGAAATGTCACCATTTCACCCAAAAATGGAAATTTTCATCATTTGCTTACCCTCAAGTTGTTCCAAACCTGTATAAATGTCTTTGTTCTGCTGTACACAAAGGAAGAATGTTTGTAACCAAGCAGATCTCACCCCCGCTATTGACTACCATAGTATTCCCCCCCCCCTACTATGGAAGTCAACACAGGTTTGGAACAACTTGGAGTTTCATTTTTGGGTGAACTATCCCTTTAACCCCTGAATCACTCTGACCATTTCAGTCAGTCTGTGAGTGAGCGAGTTGTTTGGCCGATTCAGTGATTCGCAAACTGACTGATACTGACTGGTTTGGCAGATTCATTGAACTGACTTAAAGGAATTATTAGTTCACTAGATTTTGCTAGTCCTAATTAGACTCAACTAAACAAGAATAAACTCAACTTGAAGATAGTCTTTGTTTCAACTCACAAATAGTCAAGTCGATGGATTTGTAATAGTTAAAGATTTGGAAACTTGAGTTCAAAATCTAAAACCTGCCCTGACATTTGGAGATAAAGAGAATAAAAAAAGCTCATATGACCTAATAGGGCTATCATGTCTGCGGTCAATAAAATGTTCTGTTAATCAAGCCAATGACTTTCTGGGACTGTAAAATCTTCAGAATAGAGATAGGAATAAATTTGCTGCTGAAGTGGAGATTTCTGGCTTCGTGCAGGAGGAAAAACTCATTTTGAGAAAACGGCTTTTAAAGATATGCATTGTAATTAAAATCTACAGATACTAATAGATAAACACTTAAATGTGTAGTTTGGATGCTTTCTTTCCACTAGTCTGAAAGAAGACATTATGGAAGCAAAATAATTGAAGAAAAAAACAATGGTTTTGCCTGTAGTGTCGTGATTTAAAGAGTTAAATGATTCTAGTCTATGAAGTTATAAATATGGATATTTTTCTTACACAAACCCATCGCTTCACTTCAGAAGGCCTTTATTAACCCCCTGGAGCCGTATGGATTAATTTTATGATGGATGGAGGTGCTTTTTTGGGCTTCATAATTGCGGTTACTATTCACTCCCATTATAAAGCTGGAAAGAGCCATGATATTTTTGAATATAACTCCGATAGTGTTTGGCTGAAAGAAGAAAGTCATATACACCTAGGATGGCTTGAGGGTGAGTAAATCATGGGATAATTATCATTTTTTTGGTGAACTAACCCTTTAATTGTTAAGAGTATTGAAAAGCTACATGATCTCAGATTGGTACACTACTACCATGCTACTGAGAAATATAGTTTAACTAATAGCTTTGATACTTGTAGGAATGCTGCTGCCCAACAGTGGTAAAGTTACCCAGTGGTTTTTCACTGGTCTGGTGTGTGGTTTTCTAAGAAGTTAAGCAGATGATATTAAGCTATAGTTTAAAAGCAGCTTGGTTAGTAAAAATAAACCTTTGTTCAAGCTTCGTTAAACAATCGCATAAACCAGTGGCTCTTATTTCTAGTCCAACAGCATCTCACAGTTTGTATGTCTGTCTTGTCTAACATCAGTTCATGGAGCTTTTGGTGATTTTTCATCAGTTGTTAAATAAGGCAAACATATCAGAAATTTTTCACATAATCTAATGTTCATAAACTCATCAAACAGTCCAGAAGAGCTCTGATCAAACTAACGACGGAGCATATGAAATTACGCGTCGGTGAATAGGTTTTGAGAGTTCTGCGTTTGAATGGAATGAAATCATCAATATTCTCCAGTGGACTCTCAGTGGAGGTGCTGGATTTTGGATCTCCTTCTACTTTGCGGTTCTATGAAGAACTCCAGTGCTGGGAAGGTAAACGATCATTGATTCCAGGACAGTAGTTGGTAGCTGATTCCAGGGCCCTGAACTTCACTCAGCCACATACACATGGAAAGGTAATGGCTTCATGCCAGGTTGAATGAAGTTTCACAGTTGCTCTAATTCAGTTTAGTGAAACGGTTGGGATTTTTCCACTTTTGAACATTGCAATGCAATCCATGCATTGCAGAGTTTTAAATAGCGTTTTCATTGTTCAGCCAGTCCGATTCAAATCTGTGTATGAAATGCGAACCTCGTTGTCATGACGGAAGCAATGACAAATGTAGATCGGAGAGATGAGGCCTTATTTCTGCTGATCTATCGCAGCGATGGCCTTGTACCTGTGGACCGAGTCTTTCATGATACAGCATCACCAAATGGTGATTGATCGGAATCGGCTGCAATCATTTTGGTCGAGCAACCAGGATATTCTGGACCGTCTGCTCTCTTTCCTCGAAGGAACCAGAGATTTGGTAAGGTGAAATTGTCTTTTACTTTGGTTCAACCGCTGATTTTAGGCCACGCTTAATGGCTATTTTATTGCGCTTTTCATACTACCTGCACAAAATATGATTTTGTGTTGATTATTTTGACATGCAAACCAATGGTTGAGTTTGTATAGTTGACCCAAACATGGGTTGAAACAACCCAACATTTT
The DNA here is from genome assembly GCF_024489055.1 of Chanodichthys erythropterus. NCBI lineage: Eukaryota > Metazoa > Chordata > Actinopteri > Cypriniformes > Xenocyprididae > Chanodichthys > Chanodichthys erythropterus. Next base: position 5,968,940 of record NC_090237.1, on the reverse strand, counting down.
TTAGCGAGCGATTTCTGTAAAATGACAGAAAACATCTTTTGCGCCAATCTTATTAAAAAAATAAATAAATTAGTGCAAGTCAAACCGATGTTCGGAATAGGATTCTAGCAGAACTGCATACTGGGCAACATAATTGTACTGCCTACTTTTTTTCTTTAGTATGTGAAACTAGCAATATAAACTTTGCATGTTATATTATGTTAAAATATCTTGTCTTTGGTAGCCCAATAAAATTAGGAATCAAGAAAGAGATGGTGGTTCACAGTTGACATTCCTGGAATACAGTTGTCCATGCAGCTGGTTTGGTTCAATAGTGCATGCTGATTCATTTAGCAGGTATTATCTTCATATAAAACATTTGCGCAGTATGCATCCTGCAAATATACTCAGTTATATAGTTTGGGTTCAATAAAGAGGTCAATACACTGATTTTACCATAGTGCAAAGCAATATTTCTTAACATGCATCCAATTGTTTAATACTAAAACTTTTTTTATTCTCTTAACACTTATGTAATTTGACTGCAGACTCATTCTGATCTTATGTGATTTGTGCATGTTTATTTTGTAATTTTTGCTATATACACTTAAAGAGGGCAGAATTTTTTATTTATTTTTTTATTTTTTATAAATCAAACTTTACCCATGATGTAGGCTAAATGTTTAATACTAATACTTTTTTTATGCCCTTAACACGTCTAATTTGACAGATTCATTCTGTTATTGGCATGCTTATCCAATAATGTTTATCTATTTGATCTTAAATTCATAAAATTTACAAAAATCTATTTTTTCATTGAAGGAAAACAAAAGAAAGTGGGGTGAAAATCACATGAAATGTTTTTCTCCAAAACACGTTGGCCACCATTATTGGCATCCCTAGAATTTTTTATGAGTAAAATATCTCTGAATCTCACTCATATTTACTTTTTTTTGCCTCACTAGGGTGATTATTAACATGAAATTGTCCAGCCATGATCTCCTGATCCAAAGGAGTATAAATATAAGGAAACACAAAGGCCAAATTCCCTTAATCATTTGTTACAATGAGTAAAACCAAAGAATATAGTTTGTTGAGCTTCACAAAATGGAAAGTGGCTGTAAGAAAATAGCTGAAGCATTGAAAATCCCCATTTCCACTATCAGGGCAATAATTAAGAAGTTCCAATCAACTAAAGATGGGACCTGCTTCTATGGTCAGATGAAACTAAAAAAAGAGCTTTTTGGCAGCAAACCCACCAGATGGGTTTGGTGCACACATGGATAAAAAGTACCCCATCCCCGCGGTTAAATATACTGCTGGATCTTTAAAGGGGCTCTATGTACGATTTTTACTTTAATAAAGCATGAAAATACCCCAATATGTTTGCAGATATTTAGGAAACATGCCAAGTTCACCTACTTGTTTCTCAGTAAAACAATGCTGCAGCTAAATATTCTACTTTGAAAATGTGCGTTCCGTGTCGGAAGATCTGTTTTTGTTTTGGTCTGTGCGAAACCTCGTGCTGCAGTTTATCCAATAGTATTTCGACATCACAGGTTGCCAGTTGGCGGAAAAAACCGCGTATTACAACCATGGAAACCAGCAAACGAACTGGGTCAGAGAATCAGGCAATGTCAGCTGCGCATTCTCGCTCTCTTCTCTGTCACGGTAAAGTGACACACACACGCGCGGACGCCTCCTCTCTCTCTCGTCTCATTCGCTCCGGTAAGTAGTGCTTGTGTTGCGCGTAATTTTAGTCATCCCCACAGGTTTTGCGGTCACACCAAAAGCGCGCGCACCACTGAGCGGTGGAGCGGGCAAGCCACGAACAGAGACAGAAGTCAAAACAGGGTCACAAGTACCAAAATGAGTGGCTTACTGAGCTTAAACTGTCAAGTACATACAAAATGTCAAAAACAGCGGCACAGGCAATCTTGGCGAGTACACAGATAAACACAGTTTGTTTTGAATCGTTAAATAGCTAAGAAAGTGAACCCATGTCGTGTGTAACAGTATTAGGTCCGTTGAACACCGTTCATAAACTCTTAAAGGGACAGCAGTCCAATATTCCTGCTGCTGTCTGTGTTAATCAAAGAACAAAAGACAAAGACTGAATACGTTTTATAACTTTAATGGTAAGAATTATTTGCAATAAAGACTACAGAAATTAAGGTAACCAATGCAAAATAACACAATGTGTTATTTTACATTTGATTACTTTAATTTCTGTAGTATTTCTTACCTGAATAAAAACCCAGTTACCCAAAAAACTTAGTTTCATAGCTTTCTATATTCTATTGCATTTATTTGAGCTGTTTATATTTTATTACTGACTTTTACTTGTTTTTTTTTTTATGAAAATAAAACTGCATTGAAGAAAAGTAGATTTTTGTTTGTATATGTTGTCATTTATAGTGCTTCGAAAGAATATCGGAATTGGCAAAAAATAGGGATCGGCCGATCACACTAACAAAAAATCGGAATCGGCCAAGAAAATTGCAATCTGTGCATCTCTACTAAAAAGCCTCTGAATCCATCTAAATAGCTCTATGAACCACAGCATATCAAAACGGATAAATTACAGTGTTTAAGCCTCCTCAGCTTTCATTGTCAATTACGCTCCCTATTGTTGCTGGCAACCATATGCTGTAAAAGCTGGCAACCTGCGTCTTTGAACGAGGGGGCGGGCCAAACGATATTTTGAATTTGGACTGCAGTACCTATTTTGAACACTGGGTGTCATTATTACATAAAGCCCCTTTAATGTTGTAGGCCTATTTTTCTGCTGGAGGTCCTGGACATCTTGACTGCTTCTGCTAGAAATCCAATAATGGGCCATAGTTGGATCTTCCATTAGGACAATGATCCAAAACAAACATCAAAACCAACACAAAAATGTGTCTCTGAGCACAAAATCAGGCTTTTGCCATGACCATCCGAGTCCCCTGACCTGAACCTTAAAGAAATTGAGGGGAGTGAGCTGAAGAGAAGAAGCACCGACATGGAGCTGGGAATCTGAAGGATCTGGAGAGATTCTGTATGAAGGAATGTGTAGACTCAGACACATAGGTGAAGACTCACAGATGTTATCTTGGCAAAAGGAGGTTGCAAAAAGTTTTGAATAAAAGGGTGCCAATAATTGTGGCCAACGTGTTTTGGAGAAAAAACTTTTATTTCATAATGTTTTTTTCCCCCCACTTTCAATACTTTTCCTTCAATGAAAGGTTAGATTTTTGCTAATTTTATGAAATAAAGATCAAAAGGATAAACAATGCAGATTTATTTTTTTTGTCATCTTTGATCATATTTACCAAGGGTGCCAATAATTCTGACCACCATATTATTTATGTATTTATTTTTTTACAGTTTCCCTAAAAAACAACCCCAAACGTAACTCATCCAGATGATTTATAATCTGAACTAGTTAATCATCAGTATCATGGTGTTGATTACCACATATGTCACTTGCATCATCTATTTTACTTGTCCTCTCACTTTATAGAAACAAATAAAAAATATTTACAATAATGTTCTTTAAAAGGGAATCTGTGGGACAGGACAACAACAGGCTACATGTGCTTTACTGTTAACATGGTTTTTCCTTGTTTTTGTAAACTGAGGGATGAGTCAAAATGGTAATCAGCAGCATGATAGATTAAAAGAACAAACACTCATTTAATTTAGACCATTTCCTGTTTTTTTTATTTTTTATTTTGCAAGATTGAGGACACTTTTAATAGCTGAAATCCACCGTTAAATATTTGTATCAGCTTTTACTGCCATTTCAAAGGTAAATATCTTTTCTCTGCTCTGGAAGAAACAGCATTGACTTCATTACTTCTGCTATGGTTCATTAGTTCCTCATATTTGCTAAATGATTGATCAAAACATCAGTTCATCTGCCCTGATGTCTCCACATGCTGAAGGGCTGTTTTCCTGTTTGATGTTACACTGTCAGTGATCCCCGTGTTGAGGACAGAGCTCAATGCTAGCATATGGTCCTGTAGTCAACCATTTGATCTCTGCAAAAAGAAAAAAACCCTGTGTTTTTACAACAACGAAAAAAAAAAAATCTTGGCAGCTGTGGTTGCCAGAAATAATTCTATAAAAAAGAAAATCAGTAAAAAGAAGACATATTTACAGAACAACCTGTAAACAAGAAATTTTAAACCAATAAACCCAACAAGGCACACTGCTATTAAAATGTGTTTTGTACCTTTAACACATATTAACAACCACCATAATAATGCAGGTAGTAAAATAATCAAAGTTCATCAAATAAGTTTTCCACAAGCTGAAGCATATACTAGTATACAGAAGGTGAACAGAGTCATTCACACAAACACAAAACATCATGGTAACACACATGACACTAAAATAATGCAGTAAACATTCATTAGACAACAGTAGTAACAAAAAACCCAAATAACTGACAAAACTATTAAGAAACAATAATAATTTAAATGAAATGCCTTCAAATGAGAAGTTTCATGCTGGGAATGGGAATGACATTCTGGGAATGTCAGTTCACAGTTTTCACTGTAAATTATAGACCTTATGCACCAGAAAACAAGCCCTGCAGCCATCTTTAGAATTTTGTGTTTAAACTTCTGCTTTTGCGGTAGCTCTATATTTCTATGGCATCGCTGTCGAAGAGAAATTAGCTGGTGAAGTGGATTTACTTATTGTAGAATTAAAGAAAGTTATCATGAGTATTGTAATGTTTGAAGCAGATGTCATAACAAATGTCAGTAGACCGGGAAGATTTTAAAATGAGCAGTTCGTTCATAAATCCGTAAGATCTTACCTTCATGCTGTGGAAATACAAACCGGAAGACGAGCGCAGCGCTGAAAAGGGGCGGGGCTACATAAGGTCTGTAAGTTGACTTCTTGTTTGTTTTTTGTTTGCAAAACTCTTCAGTATTGTACTGTAAAACTACAAGAAACTTCCGGTTAGATCTTATACAGTTTTTCCACAGGGAACTTTCTGTTAACCTATTAACACGTTTTTTTCCCCCCTTAACATTTTTACAATATTCTACAGTTAAAATTACATTTTTTTTTTTTTTTTTTTTGCAGTGATAAGACATATTAGTTTAAAAAATGCTTTTTAATATTTTAATATTTCTTTTATTTTTTTTGCCTGGTTTCACAGAAAGGTCTTACATTAAGCCAGGATTAGGTTTTTGTTCAGTCAGAACATTTAAGTAGCTTTTATAAATGTGCCTTGGAAAAAAAAAAAACATTACTGGTGTGCATCTTAAAATAAAACAATGGCACTGATATATTGTCAGTGCAAGTTGCTTTCAGTTAAAACAGCTCAAACATGTGTTTAAGTCTGGGACTAGTCTGAAGCCTTGTCTGTGAAACCGGGGAGTTAAGTTTTAGCAGATTAATAGAATTTTTTTATTTTACCTAATTCACATTGATATCTTGCTCAGCTCGGTGCTGAATCCGGTGTTCATGAGTCTGAAGGTGTGTTCACACTTGTCAGGTTTGGTTCCATTAAAACGAACCCTGGTGCGATTGCTCTGTTAGTACGGTTCATTTGAATAAGTGAAGCTGCCATCTGAACCCTGGTGGAACCCAAGTGGACCAAGACCGCTGAAAAGATGGAGACCACTGAAAACGAACTCTGGTGCAGTTAGAATGAAATATAAACGCAGCACAAACCAAAGACATGTAAACGAACAAAAAACAGGACATGATGTCACAAGATGCGACCCTACATAAGAAAGGATGCTCAAGCATACCTGTTTTAAGTCACGATGTTGCCCATCACAGTTCAGTACAGGCTTCAGAACCTTGTCTTCTTGCAGCAGATCCTCGACGAAGGAAATCATGCCACTGTTTTTGATTCCTTTACACATTTTTTTAAGCTTCACGTCTTCTCAGTTGTACAAAATACCATCATATGCAGGCTATGCACATGCAACGAGTGCATTTCGCCCAGCACACAACATTGTTTTGGATGTTCGGTAAGTTCCGTCCCGAAATATACATCATAAAAGGAAATATACATCATTAGGTTTGGTGTTAAAAATGCTGATGTGAATGCTAAGCGGACTGGCACTAATCAAGCGAATCAAACTATAAGTGTGAACACACCCTAACTCAGCCCATTTTTTAAACCAGCCTACAGGACATCAGGTTCAAGACATTTCAGTGCTTTGACTTTCAGTGAGTGACTTAAAGTGCACTTATTATGCTATTTTAAAGGTTTCTAGTTTTTTTTTGGAGGTCTCCTACAATAGGTTTACATACATCAAATGTCAAAAAAAAAACGTTAAAGGATCAGTTCACCCAAAAATGAAAATTCTGTCATTTATTACTCACCCTCATGCTGTTCCTCACCCGTGAGACCTTCGTTAATCTTTGGGACACAAATTAAGATATTTTAGTTGAAATCCGATGGTTCCGTGAGGCCTTCATAGGGAGCAATTTACTATCTCAAGATCCATTAATGTACTAAAAACATATTTAAATCAGTTCATGTGAGTACAGTGGTTCAATATTAATATTATAAAGCGACGAGAATATTTTTGGAGTGCCAAAAAAAACAAAATAATGACTTTAGTGATGGCCGATTTCAAAACACTGCTTCAGGATGCATCGGAGCATAAATGAATCAGTGTGTGATTCATTCCAAAATTATTCTTGTCGCTTTATAATATTAATATTGAACCACTGTACTCACATGAACTGATTTAAATATGTTTTTAGTACCTTAATGGATCTTGAGAGAGGAAATGTCATTGCTCCCTATGAAGGTCTCACTGAGTCATTGGATTTCAACTAAAATATCTTAATCTGTGTTCCGAAGATGAACGAAGGTCTCACGGGTGTGGAACAGCATGAGGGTGAGTAATAAATGACAGAATTTTCATTTTTGGGTGAACTAACCCTTTAATTACTCACCTTCATGTCGTTCCACAGCTGTAAGGCCTTCGTTCATCTTCAGAATACATAGTAAAATATTTTTGATGCAATCTGAGAGTTATGACTCGTCCATAGACAGCAATATAACCTCCACTTTCAACGTTCACTGCACCAGCTGCGTAACAGACTGACAGGGAAGAGGATAAATTGTGCGCAAAACCAAAGCAAAAATGACTTAATTCAACAAAGTGTTCTCGTCGCTTCATAACATTAAGGTTGAACTACTGCAGTCACGTTGACTATTTTAACGATGTCTTTAGTACCTTTCTAGTCCTTGAAAGTGTTGATTATATTGCTGCCTATGGACGAGTCAGAGAGCTCTTGGATTTCATCAAAAATATCTTAATTTGTGTTCTGAAGATGAACGAATGTGGAACTTACGGATGTGGAATGACACGAGGGTGAGTAAACAATGACAGAATTTTCATTTTTGGGTGAATTAACCCTTTAATTTTCTCATAATATGCATTGCACATCATCTCATTTCTCAAAGAGTCTGAAAACGGTTTGTTCGAAGATTCAGTCTCTCTAAACCCCTGCTTTCTGAGAGACTGCTCTGATTGGTCACATGACCCAGTCATCTGTTGTGATCGGTTGACCACTTACAGTGCGTGTCAGAAATTAAACAACTATTTCCATATCTGATCTTCCTCAGCACTTGATGCACAGTGATATGAACAGTAACAATGGTGTCGGTTTTACCGTATCAGTTCCAGCTTGAGTCTCACCCTTTTGAAGTGCATCAAAGTGGATTCACAGCATCTTCTCGACATGTCATTAACACAAACCACACTCTTTCAGTCTCAGCTACAACTACAATGTTTGAGGGTCAAAGTAGACATTCACAGGATGCCAATGAAGACCATAGGCTGGCATAAATTTGTGACATTCTTACATAGCCATGTAACAGGAAGTGAAATTGGAATTACTCCTTTCAGCAGTTCAGAATCGATTCTTTCTTCTAGGAAACAACTTTATTGATTGTGCACTTTGATCTTTGAAACTTTGCAGACCTTTTACATTCACAAGCAGCTATATTACACTGCATGAAAGGTAATATTCAAAAAGCATAATAGGGTCACTTTAAGAGAACATGCCTGCTCACATATGAGTCTTGTAGAAGAATATCTTAAAATTGAAGTAATTGCTTTTTTTCTCAGTTCCAGCATCATGCGTTTGTTTGGCAGCTTAGATGTGTGCTGTTCTTTTTAGACCACACTGCCAAATTCCTTGAATTTTTGCATAACTCCTGCTTATAAAATATTATTTACTATTTAAAACTAATATTATTGTTTACATAAAATATGAGGTATGCATAAAATAAGCTGAAAACGTTATACAACAAAGGTCCACCATTTGTCTTTTAAAGGCATATTAGTTTAATAAATTAGTTGTTAATTTCTCCTATTCACAATAGCTTAGCAAGGGAAAATTGAAACCAATTAAAGTTCACTCAAAAGCAACTTAGACATAAATTTCCAAAATTCTAAAGTGCTCACTGTTTCACATTGCTGCTATTGTACTGTGCAATCGGGGCATTTTATTTTTTATATCGTGGATGTAAACAGCCTGATGGTTCAGGATCCAGTCTACTAACTCAAAGGTTGAAGGTTCAGTCTCAAGAAGGCCTGATCCAGGACCTGGAGAGTTACTGAGATCTCAAGCCAGCATCAGGAGCGCTGTCTGTGCGGTACTGTAAGTGCTGTGAAGGACGATTCTCCTGAGAAACACTGACAGGGGCTTGTGCATGAATTGCTATAAGCTGTATCGGTCTTAAAGTCCTTTAAAATTGCTTTTTTTTTTTTTTTTTTTTTTTACTTTAGTAGTGTGTATAAAACTTTTGTCCTGTCTGATAAGTGAGCAGGGAGATGGATGCCAAACATACCATTTTTTTTTTTTTTCTTTGTTATTCAATGTTCCCCATGGAGCAGCAGTCGACTTTCTTTAAAACAATGGCATTGAAAAGTATTTGGATACTTAAAGGTGCAGTAAGCGATTTCTAAGAAACACTTTTTATTTATTTTTTTAAATCAACCCAAACAAACACACCCCTCCCTTCTTTGCTCCGCCCCCAAAATGCACAAACACACAATGCAAGAGTGGATATCTCTCTATCATTGCTGAAGTGAAGCAAAATAATGTTTCGTGAAAAATAAAAAGATGATGGATGAACAAATAACAAAGAGATACAAAAAATGAACAAACAGTACACAAGAGTTTATACAACAAAGAATTAGTTGTTAGTTGCCGGCAGCTCCAGACAAACAATGACACTAAAACTCTTCTGTTTACTGGAGCTAAAATGACAACAACAGCATATCTTTGTTAAGCTGTTTGTTGTTATTCACATATGGAACAGAAAACAACTCAACCTCGGCATCTGTTTTGAGGCCTTCCCGCTTCGTCCTCTCCATTGCTGGAAAGCTTATTTTAAAGCGGTCTTAAAGCTCTTGCCTGAGCACAACCCTTCTTTTTCCAGTGACATTCCTCTGAGCTTTTCTCTTTTGTAATATCTCTCAGCCATCGCTCTTTCTACAGTCTTTTTTTCAAATCTACCTCTTGCTCACTCTCTCTCTCCTCCTCCTCCATCATGAGTGGACACGCCCCCTACTGCTGATTGGCTCACTCTCCCCCATCATGAGTGGACTCACCCCCTGCTGCTGATTGGCTACAAGTGTGTTGTGCTGCTAGTTCCGATCCACTTTCAACAGTTTCTCAGAAATCACTTACTACACCTTTAAGCCACACAAATGTCTGAATGTCATTGTTAATGCTGGAATACACTACACAACTTTTAAAATCTGCTAGACATCATATTCTTGACCATCTTGTAAATGGTTACAGATTAAAAATGGACATCGTAGCCGATCATAAACGAATACCAGAAGTAAGTTGTTCCAAGCACAACAAACTCATGCAGAAACATGCCTCATTGCTAGGAGATGCATGACAACACTCTCAAAAATAAAGGTTCTTTATTGGCTTCAATAGTTCCACAAAGAATCTTTAACATCCATGGAACCGTTCCATTCCACAAAAGGTTCTTCGTAGTAGAAAAGGTTCTTTTAAGACCTGTTCACTGAAAGGTTCTTTGGGGAACCAAAAATGGTTCTTCTATGGCATTAAAACTATGTGTTCTAAAATCAGCTAAAAATATCAAACATGGTTGGATCACCTCAATCTGGATGGTTAAAAGCTAAAAATCAAGAGTCTGTGTCCATCAATACACTACATGATTTTCTGTGAAATGTCAACTCTGACTTTTGACAACAGTGTTGATTCATCCAGACTGTAAATCATGGCAAAAATCTGTACAAAAGTGTATTCCATTCCATTCCAGCCTTTAGATAACAAAATATCTTTTTATATTTTAAAGAATCATAGGCCAAAAGGAATTTTGTTGTGTTTTATGTTCTAAAACTGTTACTGGTCAAAAAAGTAGTGTGCCACATCCTGCTTGCTTGATATTCAGACAATTTAAATGTCTAAATACTTGTGGTTACAATGTATAACTTTATATATATATATATATATATATATATATATATATATATATATATATATATATATATAAAAATAAATAAATTAGTGGTGGGCCGTTATCGACGTTAACGTGCTGTGTTAACGCGAGACTCTTATCGGGCGATAAAAAAAAATATCGCCGTTAATCTATTCTCAAAGTTGAGTTGGGAGCTGGGTCTATACTACGCAAGCTATGATGACTTTCACCTTGATATTTTAGCGCGGATGTATACCTAGCCGAATTGACCCTTCGCAAAGACCCGCCCCCCTTAGTTACTGTTGCTTTGTCCGACAAGCCGTGGCACTGTCACGCCACACGCAGTGATAAATGCATCACGGAGCAAAGAGGACACTGACAACACATCGACAGACAAGACAGAGCAGGTTACTTATGATATTTAACAAAGTCCAAACTTTAAAAGTTAGTTTTTTTACGAAATTCAAACAATAAAAACTTATATTGTGTCGTGACCATGGTCGTGACAGATTGCCGTCGGAAGCCAATCTCTTACTACGAGTCCGTTTATAGCATCAAATAAACATGAATGAACATGAGAATCAATGTTGTTTCAAACACGAAAAGATGTCAATATACACAATTTTTCAAGTTTAACTCCACCGAGGTTAATCTAACTCCTGACTGCTTTGTCGGACAAAATGGCGGATTACTTTTAGTCATTATTTGGGTAGCACACATATTCTGAATGTCTTCGACAGAATTCAAATGAGCCATTTTAATCTAGATTAATTCCAAGATTACAGTGAGGTTAATCTAGATTAAAAAAAATAATCTATGCCCACCACTAATTAATATATTTATATATATATATATATATATATATATATAATATAATATAATATACAGTGCACAGTATAAATGAGTACACCCCCTTTGAAACCTCTGAAAGTCAGTAATTACTCAATTACTTAGAAGACATGTAAGGGTTCTTTAGAGATATAATGTTCCAGCAAGTCTGCTTAATCAATTACCAAAGAAGCATGTCAAAATTATTCAGGAAAATACGATTTTCTTATCAAGGTGATAAAATGTAGCAAAAATGAGTACACCCTCCTAAAAGTTACTAAATAAAATGAAATAAAAATGTTCTGGTGTAAATTCAAGGCAATGTGTGATCAACAGGTAACTATGTTGAACCAAAACATTTAAAGAGAAGCCATTCTTGACCATTAAAAGTGTTCTATAGCCCACTGAATCATTCTCAGACTTAATGGTGACAACAATGAAACCACTTGGGAGAGAACTGTCAGGAGACTTATTTCTTAGCACAAAAGAGGACAGTGGTACAAGAGGATTACCAAATCATTGTGTTAAGTGTGGAAATATAGAAAAATTAACACAGAAATTAAAAAACAATGGACTTGTGACAAGGCCCCTGAAATAATCAGGCCTTCATTTTAAGCTTTCGTTTAGTGATGAGGGATTTTTTGCTAGACAAAGAGCAGGAGAAATACCAACCGAGTGTCTCAGAGCCAGCAAAAGCTATGAAAAGAGTGACTGATTATCTCTCAGAGTAAGATGCAGCCTGCAGAAATGGCATGCATGGTTGTTGTTCTCACTTAAACTAACTAATGTAGCACACAATGAAGTCAGTTAGCCATTTCCAAAGCCCATATTTACAAAATATAGATTCTGGGAATCAATACTCTGGTCTCATGAGACCAAATCAATCATTTTGGATCTAACAGCATCCAAAATGTTCTGTTGTTGCTAGAGGAGGAGTACAGTGAGAAGTGTCTGGTTCCCACAGTAAAGTTCAGTGGTAGTAAAGCTCTTATATAGGGATGTATGAGTGCTGAAGGTGTGAGGGAGTTGTGCTTAATCACTGCTGTCATGAATTCACACACCACTGTGTAATTTAATACACAAACTTGAAACGGAAGATGTTACCCTTTCCTCATTCCCTGCATTGTTGGGCAATTTTTCAACATGACAATGAGGTTATGCATTCTCCCAAACTGAAAAACCTTCTGTGGACATGTATTGCACTCAATCTCGAGCACCTGTGGGGGATCCTGTAGGGACGAGTGGAGCAACACTCCCCATTAAAGATCAGGGCATTTAAGGAGCTCATCATCCAGGAGTTAAACAGGACAGATGTGACAATTTGTCATGAACTTATACACTCCGTGCCAAAAAGGGTCAGAGCAGTATATTCAAAATTATGGAGGGCGTACTAAGTGCTAGAATATTACACATTTGTTGAATTAAATCTAGGGTGTACTCATTTCTGCAATCCTTAATTTAAACAAAATAGGCTAATTTACTTATTTTATGGCTATTAATGACATATATTTCTCAATTTTTATTATGTATATGTTTAATACATTTTAGCTTATCTATCTTTCCATGAATTGTATTAGTGATCATGAAGAAAACACATCTTTTGTGTTTGTTCAGAGGGGGTGTACTTATTTATGCTGTGCACTGTATTGTTACACTTAACAATTAAGCTCAATTCATTAGTTATTGCATTAGGTATTATGATCTTACCATAAACAGTACTTGGACATTATTTATTAATCATTGTTTAAGTGCATTTCTGCACATACTATATTTAACTATTTTCAAGTTGTATAAATTTACATTAGCTAATGTATAATGAATGGACACGAATTAACAATGAACAGTAGTATTTTTACACCTTAACCTAGATTAATAAATGAGTTAATGAATTAACTTGTATTCACAAATTGAATCTTGTTGAAAAAAATGTTACCATATTTATATGTGAAAAATAATATTTTATAACTGTAATCTGATTGTTTAACTGCATGGAAAATAAGTCTAAAGGAAGAACATATAAAGAACTAAACCCCCCAAAAGAAGGTCTATTACTAAGTATTGTTAGCTAGAAACTAGAATCTGTTACATGGCTAGAAACTTCCTAGTAAAACTGTATATGATTCCAGGTGATCATATAGATTGCTTAATGCAGCTGTGCGTTTTCTCTGCTGTAATGGGATTCCTTAGCCACATATGGGTTCACTGGAGACACCGATTCATTCATTCATTTACAGGTTAATCTATATAGGATTAACAGCTTAACCCTTAGATGTCAGACTCAGCACTTCTATCTCAGTGTTGAGCATGTCTCGCTGCAGAAATGAGACCAATATTGCATATTGGAGTCTTATGGTTCAATGCACCAAACTCAAAACTACTTGTAATTGAGAGCTTTTTTCCCCCAATACAAGCAGCCACAGTATATATTATTCTTTAGTTTGTGAATGTGCCACTAGATGTCCTCAGTCTGCTGTCATTCTGCATGCTCATTATAAGTGTTTGTGTACAGAGGTGTTTGTCAGGATTGTGCTAATGGAGAGCCTCTATAGGGTCAGTGGATATCTGATATCATCTCTGTGTGTGTGTCTGGACCAAACTGCAATGCAATATTGAAATCTAAATATAAGTGCTGAAAAGTTAATATATCAGTATTACTGGAGCAAAATCTAAAAAGTTCCCTCTATCAATGTAAATCAAAACAAAATATTTACAGAGGTGTTGCTGTCATTGGATCGTCGAGTCTTGAGTTCGCAGGCTGTTGCAGAGCAATTTCTGAGGAAAAAGTGTTGTTAGATTTGTCAAACTTTGTGAAGTTCAAGGAATGGTTGTCTCAGTGTGAATGGAGGGAAACAGTGTAGAGTCTGCACAGTGTAGAGAAGAATTGCAACTCCAAATTGTTGTATTAATGAGGAAACATGATACTAGGCATAAAAAGGTAGTGGTTAAGATGAAAAGATGACAAAAAAAACCCCAAAAAACATCATGTGGCTAAGTATGATGTCCCATACTCTGAATTTGTGCTCTGCATTTCACCCATCCAAGTACACACACACACACACACACACACCTGGAGCAGTGGGCAGCCATTTTTGCTGCGGCACCCGGGGAGTGATTGGGGGTTATGTGTCTTCCTCAAGGACACCTCAGAGAGCGTTGTGCATTCACTCCCTCCACCTACATTCCTGCCAGTACTGAGACTCGAAACCATGACCTTTGGGTTACAAGTCCGACTCTCTAACCATTAGGCCACAACTGCCCCTACTTTGTGTGTCAAAGTAGCAAAACACCCTGGTGGTTCCAGTGTCACCGTCTCATTCATGGATCTTGTTGCACGCTAACAAGAAAACAGCAGCTCTAATCTCATTGGTTGGCTTATGCAACTTCAGGGCTTTTCACACCCTCATTCTTCTCATGCTGTTGCTCCACCTGTTCTAGTATTGCACATACTCATATTATCGACTGTAATATCAAGTTTATTCTGAATGGACTTATTGGACTATAAAATTAAGAATGAATCATCTTTCTGTTTTCTGTAGCCATTTGACATTTTCCTCTGTTTATATAATGCGTTGTGTTTCTGCGACTGTCCATAGCATGTGAATATGAGGCACTTGATTGGTTGTTGGTTGCTATGCCTCTAGTCATAACAATCTAACACCACGTTGTTTCACACTGTACAGGTTTGGCACCGTAATGCAGGGTTAACAGTGAAAACTATGACCAATCCTGCTCCAGAGTCGGTCTTTCATAACCCCGGGTAAAAAGCAGTGCTAACTCCGCTTCTGAATTACAAGTGTGAAACATTCCTTTAACTGGAGTTAAAAGCAGGGAATAGAATGATGATAACCTGGGGTTAAGCACAGTATGAAAAGTCCTTTGGTGTTTAGTATTTTAACAGATCACCTGAGAACAAAGTCAAGTTTGCAACTTATGCAGTGGAGAATCCAGTGATTTAGATCTTCAGCATAGAGCTCAAAGCGAGTGTCATCAAAAGTTTTTATTTGACACACAAAGTAGCATGTTTACTAGCCATTCATAAGCAGAACTATATATTACACTTTATCTGTCTATCTTAGTCTGTGATGTAACTGTATTTATATGGAGCCCCTAAGGGGACATGGTGCTGGAAAAAATATGAGATAGGAGGAGAAATAAGAAGTCAATGCTTTTGCATTCTCTCACAAATGATTTGCGTTCCCCTGTTTGTGAGTGAACGCAAACGAAAGTGAGTGAAACGCAAAAGTTTCTCGGGGGAACGCAAACATTTTGTGAGTGAATGCAAAGTTTCCCAAGGGAACGTAAAACATTTGCGAGAGAACGCAAAAGCATTGCCAAATAATTTTTCCTCCCATCTCATATTTTTTTCTACACCATGTCCCTCCTTATATTTAATTTATTACATTAATGCATACATTCAGATCATTTCTCCAATGTTTTTGGTCATTGTACTTTGTATTTTAATACTTTATATTTAATAATAATATTTTTTTTTTTTTTACTGGTAGTCTATTAATGTGATATTTCAGATACCCCTTGCAAAAAAATATATAAAAATCAGTCAGGTGCTTTGAAGCCAAATGGCTGGAACACACAACACGACTTTTAAAATCAAAACAAATTTTAAAAAGTTAGGCATCAAACACTTGCTGACTGAGAATCACACAAACTTCTCGAGTTGTTCCTCAAGCAGAAGCTCCTCATTGCCAGGAGATGCATAACAAATGGAAACTGTTCTAAAATGGGCTCAAAATATCAAACATATTTGATCCCTTCTGACTGTATGCAATCAGAGTCTGAAGCTAAACAACAGAGTCTGTGTCCATCATCTCCATGAAATCGGTCAACACAAATCTGCAGACTGGCTCTGACTTATTGTCGACTTGTCCAGACTTGTATAGCTCGGCAAAAATCATATAGTGTATTCCAGCCTGAAGTGGGTGGCCCGGAACAAGTGGGAAACTAGACCAGACCTTATGCTGATAGTCAAAAGATTGGCTTTGTGATTGGCTATAGAGTAAATGTTTAGATGTAGAATTATTTCTAAACTATCCTGCACTGAGGTGTCTTTGGTGAAAACAAGTCACCTTGTAAAAAGGATGACCTCCACAGGATTTTATACCAACTTCCATAATCTTTTCATCAGTTAAATGTTTTGGGGGACTGACATTGTCAGACTGTTTATGATGCCAGGATCAGGCGATGGATTGTGCTGATATTTCAAAAAAAGTAATGGAAGAAGAAACCTCTTCATTGTTTCTTATGGGAGCTTAATGTTGTACAGTACCTGTGCATGTAAGATCTTTAGTTTTGAATGTATGACTCCAGATGGCAGGAAATTAAATTTAAATGAGTGTTTTCTGGTTTGTTTATTTGTATTTTGTTTGCAATAAAGAACATAAAACACTCTTTGCCTACTCATGTCATGTCCTTATGAACATATCTTTAGGATTTCTCAATCATTAATGTCGCTTCCTCACCCATTTCCTCTCTGTATTGCAGAGTCCTTCAGTTCAGCCTGTTTCCACAATGAATGTCATCCCAGGACCCCTTCCTAACATGAGTTTACCACCTCCAGCCATGATCACAGGAGCCTCCCCTCCGCCTTTCCCTCCTCTTGGATTCAACCCACCACAGATGCCTGCAGGTACAAAACAGACACAGATTGACAGATAGATAGATCAAGCATGAAATAATAACACAAATTATAAACTGTTTATGAATTGTTACATACAGGATTCCATCCTGTCATCCCAGTGGCCTCTATGAACCCTGCAGGTCCTCCTCCATCCATCACAGGTACAGCTGAACAAGTGTGACTCAATATACAGTTAAATTCAACATGAAATCAAACTATTTATTTACTTTCTTAATACATCTTCCTGGTCGTATTGTAAATGATTAATGACTCAAAATGATTCATCAGTGCATGTTACTCCAAAGGAACTATTCGGTAACCCATTATTTTACAAATGTTACATGTAGTTACTATAGTAATAACAGTAAATTATGCATAGTTACATGCAACTAACCCTAAACCAAACCAAACCCTAATCTTAACCCTATAGTAAGTACATGTAGTAACTTAATATTCTTAAATGTATTATTACACTGTAACAAAGACACCTTAAAATAAAGTGTAACCTGAAATTCTATCAAAATGTAATTACACAGGCCTGTTCTGATATGAAACATCCATCCAGTCAATTCCATATGAACAAAATCAAGTGATGCCCTATAAAATTATGTGGCGAATATCCTGTAATATATCACATAATTGGACTGGAAGACTGATAAATGTGTAAATGATGTTCAAGATCATTAAAATGCTAAAGCAAGTGTTTTTTTCTCTTTTGTAATATCAGAAAGCCCAACCAAAGAACCTTCAGAAGACACTTCTGAGCTTCCCAAGAGTCACATGGACCCAACAGGAGCTCAAGCGCTCAGTCCGCCACATCTCACAGGGATTCTGGGGTCCAGACCGGGACCTCTACCGCCACACCCCACTGTGGGGCTCCGCCCACCATTCATTCCTGCTTTCCCCAATAATGGGCCTCATCCCATCCATCACCCTCCAAATATGGCCCCTCAAATGATGCCCCCCAGGGGCCCCAACCCAATGTTTAGTGAACCTCCTGCGGGCCGATTTCGGATGCCCATGATGGGCCCTCCAAGACACAATGGCCCTCCAAGACATGATGGCCCTCCAAGACATGATGGCCCTCCAAGACACGATGGCCCTCCAAGACACGATGGCCCTCCAAGACACGATGGCCCTCCAAGACATGATTTCCCCCCTCACAGGCCCCCCATGGGACATAGGGGAGAGGAACCGCACTGGCGGGATCAAGCACCCGAAAGGGGCCCGGACAGATTTGGAAACGAGCCACCGTTTCATCGGGGTGGGTGGGGCAGGGGCGGGCCTCGTGGACGAAGTCGCTTTGGGAACTGAGTTGGGTATTTTTATTGGCCAATAGCTTCAGCTCCGACTGGACTGCGGAAAACGGGACTCTGCGTCCTGTTGACGGGATTACGGAGAACACATGAAATTAACGGACACGATTTCTAAAGTTCACGTTTCTGAATACCAGTGATGGTGCTCACCTTTCTACATGTTGTAATATTCGTTTGAATAGGCGAGACAGAACCAAGGATCACATATTATGAAATTCCCGTTTGCACTTTCTCACTCCATGTAAAATAGAAGAGGTCTGTAATATTTCAGAAGTTACACTCGCTACTATAAACTAACATTAGAGGTCTAGTGTAACAGGTTTCATGTAAATAGTCTGGTTTGCACACTTTACGATTGTTGTACCATGAAGAAACCATCTCTGGAATATGTTCATCCCAGCTTCCGTTGTGTATATTTGGAGGAAATATTTAGTTTAACGCTTCTGTAGCCTTTCAGCGAGGAAGTATAGTGTAACCACTGTGTTGTGTAATCATTAGAGCTGTAGGTTACACTCGTCAACAGTAGAGCAGCATCTTTGGCGGTTTAATTTTATGAAGTTATTTTTTTACCAATCATTCTTGGTTTCTTTTTCTGTCTTAAAGGTTTATATTAACATGCTAAAACGAACATGAGTAAATGTTGTGTGACTATGTAAACTGACTTCTTCGTTTTTATTTATTATGAACAAATAACTCCCATCTCCCATCTACTTGATTAATTATTTATTTATTTTGCAAAGACTTTACGTGCAGTTCTGCAGTGATATCAGTAGAGGGCGCCATTTATCAAGACACAATGATCCCTGTCAGTCTGGTACAGTGTTGAAAAATTTATTTCTCAACACACCTGTTAGTTAAAATTAAATATTAACTACATTTCAGTTGTTAATTTGCATGTTAAAGTAAATTAAATGAGTAAAGGCAGATAATTGTGAAACGAAAAATGGTAGTAGTTACTGTTGAATCATTCCAGAAGATTTCAGCACAAACAATGAGTTATATTTAATATTTCTCAATTTTATACGGATATGGTTAATGTCTTATAAATATTTTTTTCTTATTAGTGCTGATAAAGATTTTAACTATTTTAAATACCAATTAAAAACAATAATTTTATTATTGTATTTAGTAATAATAGGCTATAAAATGAATAACGTCTTGTATATTTATATATTATTATTAGTAGTAGTAATATTATATATTATTAAATTACTATTGCATTTTCATTTATTTTATTTCATAATTAAATAATTTAAAAAATGCACATCCATTGAGTAAAAATTCTTATTTGTTATAGTAATAATTATATAATAATTTTATATATATATATATATATATATATATATATATATATATATATATATATATATATATATATATATACACTTATGATTATAAATGAAACACACATTAGCATGGTACCAACAAGTGTGCGCGCGCGCAAAGGTAAGCTCTGGTGTTCCACGGGCACAGCGCGCGCGCGCTCCTCCCTTCAGCCGCGAGCTAAACACTAGAAGCGCGTGTGCGCGCTCGGAGCGCCGCGTCTGACTGGAGAGACGCGCTGGATGCCATGATGTCTCACATCACCGCCAGTCACCCCACACGCAGAGCACCGTACGGAATTATGACAGGTATGTAAACGTAATAATCTAAATTTGCAAATGAATGGCAGTGTTTTGTGTGGAATTGCGTTGAGGCGACACAAATGCTGATGCGCGTGACTGCGGCATCACTGGAGACCGCACGTGCTGGGCGCGAAATGTTAATTGACTCGCAGTAATTGTGTTTATCTAGACTGCGTGAACGTCCATAACAAATGTCCTGGTTTTCCGATCGTCATGTGTTTTTTTTTTTTTTTGTTGTTCCCGCCCTGGTCAGCAGTTTCTAATGGACATTCAGTCATGATTTGAAAGCATCCTAATGGGAATTTCCAACATAGTGCAAGAAGTATGTATTTTAGGACACATTGTTTCCCAGATGTCCCTCTGGAACATAACAAATTAAGAATTTTAAAACTTTCACTTCATCCAGTAACATCTTATTTGATATATAATTTCTGCTTTATGGTTCCAAATGTTGATAGAAGTTCAAATAGGAATCCTGTACAAATTGCTTTAGAATTTTTCACTGTATGGAGTATGTTCTGAGAACACTAGTTTACGGTTTTAAGTCAAATGAAACTTAAAAAATTATTTCACTTTCAAATTAAAATTGCCTGATAATTTACTCACCCCCATGTCATCCAAGATGTTCATGTCTTTCTTTCTTCAATCAAAAAGAAATTAAGGTTTTTGATGAAAACATTGCAGGATTATTCTCCATATAGTGGAGTACAATGGCCTCCAAACGGATGAAGGTCAAATTTACAGTTTCAGTGCAGCTTCAAAGGGCTTTAAACGATACCAGGCGAGGAATAAAGGTCTTATCTAGAGAAATCACCACTCATTTTCTAAAAAATAGGTAAAAAGTTTTATACATTTTAACCATAAATGCTCATCTTGAACTAGCTCTCTTCTTCTTCTCTATTAGAATTCAAGCAGTGTAGACACTGTTAAGTGTATTACTGCCCTCCTCAGGTCAAAGTTTGAATTAATTGTTATATACTTGCACTAGCATATTGTATATGACAATTTAGTTCAAGCAGTAATACACTTAGCAGCATCTACACTGCTGGAATTCAAATAGAGAAGAAGAAGAGATTAAGTTCAAGATAAGCATTTATGGTTTTACATATTTAAAAAAAAAAGAGCAAACATTTCTCTAGAAAAGACCCTTATTTCTCGTCTGGGATCGCTGTAAACTGTAATTTTGACCTTCAGC
This sequence comes from Chanodichthys erythropterus, assembly GCF_024489055.1. Taxonomy (NCBI): domain Eukaryota; kingdom Metazoa; phylum Chordata; class Actinopteri; order Cypriniformes; family Xenocyprididae; genus Chanodichthys; species Chanodichthys erythropterus. The sequence goes on along the minus strand of NC_090237.1, from coordinate 5,947,921 downwards.
CGTTTGGGCTCCATTGAAGTCCACTATATGGAGAAAAATCCTGGAATGTTTTTATCAAAAACCTTAATTTCTTTTCAACTGAAGAAAGAAAGACATGAACATCTTGGATGACGTGGTGAGTAAATTATCAGGAAATTTTAATTTGAAAGTGAACTAATCCTTTAAAGTGAACTTTATTAAATGTTCCGTTTACATTTTTATTAGGGTGACAAAGAAAACCTTCATTCAGTGTTCTAACAACATTTGTTTTTGGTTCTGAAAAATAACACCTAAAATAACTTTACAGAAGGTTCTTATTTGGTTGTCACACAAACGTTAATTTATACTTACAAATCCGTAAAAGATCCTAGAACATTTGGAATTATTTCCCAAAAATAACCAAACCAAATCCATATGGTAACATTATAGGAACCTTCTGGGATGCTCAGAGTTCTGCTAGTAATTATGGGTTATGTGTTTTATTTCCAACAGTCAGTCAAACAGATGTGTTAGAGATGCATCAGATGTTTGAGCGCGTCCGTGCGTGTGTTATGAATTCATCTGCAGGATGCTCAGTCAATGCCAAGGGCACAAGCTCTCCTGTGACCCTGTCCTTACAGCCCAGAGCTCACTGTACTGCCGATTTTAAAACACCGCCGTGACAATCCATCATTGCTTGTGTCATTTGGAGGTTTTCCTCTAGAATAAATGTGGAGAGATTGGCTTCTCTTGGTGTGTGAAGGTCTGACCCCTGCTGTCTAGCATCTGGTGCATTGATGCTCAGAATATGTGCCACATGGTGACATGCACTAGATCGTTCCTCATTAAACATTTATGTTTTTGGTGCATTTCCGTTAATTGATTAAATGCATAAACAATGCATAAAATTATAGTAGAGATACCATCTGTAATGACATTTCAGGCGTCAATAACATGATGTTAGTGTGTTGTAAGGGCATTGCTGTTTGGTTACTAAGTGGTTGCTAAGGTGTTCTGGGTAGTTGCTAGGTGGTTGCTTACTGCCAAGTCAAAAAGCCAAGTCAGCAAGTTGCTTATTTGCAAGTCAAAGAAAACTCCAACCCAAGTCTATTCTGGTCTCTAAATATGACTCATGTTCCCGAGATGAATGTCTCTTTATCATAGCTGAAGCGAAGCAAAATAATGCTTCACGAAAAACAATGTGAAGATGATGAACGAACGACAAGGAAGAACAAAAAATGAACATAGAGTATACAAGAGTACACAGGTCGCCAGCAGCTCCAGACAAATAATGCCACTCAAAACTGTCCTGTTACTAGAGCTAACATTATAACAACAGCATATCTCGTTTCTGTGAAACAGCAAAACCAGTGTTACTCACGTGTGGAGCAGAAACAACTCAACCTCGGCGACTGTTTTCAGGCCTTCCCGCTTCAGTCTCTCCAGCGCTGGAAAGCTTTTTTCTAATATTAACTTTGATCCCAAAGCTCTTGCCTGATCTTAACCCTTCTTTTTTTTTTCCTCTGAGCTTTTCTCTCTTATAATGTCTCTCAGTCATCTCTCTTTCTACAGTCTTTCTTCAAATTTCCCCTCTATTGCTGATTGGCTCACTCTCCTCAAGTCAAGTCACCTTTATATAGCGCTTTTTACAATGTAGATTGTGTCAAAGCAGCTTTACAGTGATAACTGGTACATTATTTGGCTGCACAGCAGCTCTTAAAGAGCTCTAAAATACTGTTGAATATTAAATGTCAAGTCAAATGTCAAGTGTCCCCAACTAAGCGCAAGCCAAAGGCGACAGTGGCAAGGAATCCAAACTCCAACAGGTGACATCAGGTGGCAAACAAGTGGCAAATAGGTGTTAAAATGGAGAAAAAAACCTTGTGAGAAACCAGGCTTAGTCGGGGGGCCAGTTCTCCTCTGGCGAACAGTGCTTTGTTACGATTCAGGTTGATATCACTCTCCTCTCTTCTCTCTCCCTCCCCATCATGAGTGGACACGCCCCTACTGCTGATTGGCTCACTCTCTCCCCCCCATCATGAGTTGACACGCCCCTACTGCTAATTGGCTCACTCTCCTCCCCCATCATGAGTAGACACGCCCCCTAATGCTGATTGGCTCACTCTCCTCCCCCATCATGAGTAGATATGGCCCTACTGCTGATTGGCTCACTCTCCTCCCCCATCATGAGTAGACACGCCCCCTAATGCTTATTGGCTCACTCTCCTCCCCCATCATGAGTAGATATGGCCCTACTGCTGATTGGCTCACTCTCCTCCCCCATCATGAGTAGACACGCCCCCTAATGCTGATTGGCTCACTCTCCTCCCCCATCATGAGTAGATATGGCCCTACTGCTGATTGGCTCACTCTCCTCCCCCATCATGAGTAGACACGCCCCCTACTGCTAATTGGCTCACTCTCCTCCCCCATCATGAGTAGACACACCCCCTACTGCTAATTGGTTCACTCTCTCTCCTCCCCCATCATGAGTGGACACGCCCCCTACTGCTGATTGGCTCCCCCCCATCATGAGTAGACACGCCCCCTACTGCTAATTGGCTCACTCTATCTCCTCCCCCATCATGAGTAGACACTTCCCCTGCTGCTGATTGGCTCACTCTCTCTCCTCCCCCATCATGAGTGGATATGCCCCCTTCTGCTGATTGGCTCACTATCTTTCCTCCCCCATCATGAGTGAACACGCCCCCAACTGATGATTGGCTCACTCTTTCTCCTCTCCCATCATGAGTAGACACTTCCCCTGCTGCTGATTGGCTCACTCTCTTCCCCCCATCATGAGTGGACACGCCCCCTACTGATGATTGGCTCACTCTTTCTCCTCCCCCATCATGAGTAGACACGCCCCCTACTGCTGATTGGCTCACTCTCTCTCCTCTCCCATCACAAGTGGACACGCCTTCTATTGCTGATTGATTCACTCTCTCTCCTCCCCCATCGCAAGTAGACACGCCCCCTACTGCTGATTGGCTCACTCTTTTCCCTCCCCCATCATGAGTAGACACGCCCCCTGCTGCTGATTGGCTACAAGTATGTTGTGCTGCTCGATACACTTTCAACAGCGTTTCTCAGAAATCGCATTTTCATTCCTGTCAAAAACTAAATATGGCACTTAGATCTGTTGTTTCAGCTCCAAAATCTAGTGATTAACCAATATATCGAGCAGGGCTGTGTTTTCCCGCAAGCATTGTAGCAAAGCATGTGCTTCAAAGACTGTAAAAAATATGCTTCATTAAAATGGAGACAAAGTCCCAAGCAGGACATGAAACCCCAGAGCGTTTGAGCGGTACACGAGGTCGTGGAGAACAGAGAGTGTTTAGTTAAAGATCTCTCAATTGTAGCTTGATGTGTCTCTAGGGTAGAAAGAGAGCACTGGATCTCTCTCTCTCTCTCTCTCTCTCTCTCTCTCTCTCTCTCTCTCTCAGGTTCAATCCTGAGTTAAACAGGCTCTGCTCCAGAGGAAATCTTCATCAGACAGCAGATATGATCTCTGGTGTTCTGAGAAGATTGAGAATGAGAGATGAAAAGCTTTGGAATGCATTGATATGCACCAATCAGCCATATGCTAAACAATCCGTGATCTAATCAGTACTCATGTAGTATTAGCTCAAGACTCATGCATATTATATTTTGAATGCTAAAAGGTCTTTACATTTTTTGACCTGTGCTTTATGAGGTAATTTGGAGTTTACAGTCTTTTACATTTATGTCTGCCACTGTTGTCATATTCCAGCCATCGTGGATCTTCTTTAACTGCATGCATTGTTTGTGTGGGCCTGTTGTGTGATTTGTGTTTTAATATTGGGGTGTTTGTACAGATCTTGACGTTTGTTTTGTGCCGTGATGAAACATGCCAAGTGTAAGGGCTCCAAATATGCATATTTTAAATCTTCTCGACGTGAATTATTCATACCATACCCACGTCCACAGAATTGTTCATTCACTCCAGAAATGGCCCAGAATAAATGGAGCACTGTTTTTGCTGAGACAGTTTGTTTTGTGTTTGTTTATAATAAGGGCAGCGGGATTCACCGACCGCAAACGTTCTTCATTGACTCCATGTCAGCAGAACAGTTCTGTGGGTGTTATTATTCAGAATTATTCAGAGTTTAATCATGCTTTTGTCTTTGAACTATTTATGTTCTGAATTAAGAGTATTGTTGATTTTTTTTTTTTTTTTAGAGGTTTAAAGTTTTGAATATTTAATCTCTATATGAATAGAAATTTCTTTTGGTTTGTGATGTTTGCTAAGGATAGAATAATTATTATTATTGCTTAAAGTTATGGTTTGGTGTGCTATTACTTACTTAAATGATCAGATGTGCAATTTTTCTTCTGGCAGAGAATAAAACGGCAAAAGTATCCAATAAATATGGCTGCATGATTAATCGGATGATTAGAAAAATAACATTAAAATTGCGCTTGAAAGATTTGTTTTTTGTCAATGAAGTATGGCTCCAAATACTATTCCATTTGAAAGCACTGCGAGTTTGAGTTGCTTATAATGTACATTTGAAAAAGCAAAATGTGTCAAACATGTTTCCAGACAAGAGAAGCATTTATTAACATCTTGTCCAACAAAAGACAACATTTAATAACATGTTTTTACTCCAAACATAATAACATTTGAGCATCCTTCTGTGAGATGATGTGGCTTCTTACACAGAATAAGGCAGTCGTGTGTTTAATCAATCAAAGCGTTTCAATCTTCTGTTTAGTCAGCTACAGCAATAGTATGGGATTTCCTGGAATGACGTGTGTTATGTACTTCGGTAGCAGGGCATTGCATTTTTTTTTTTTTGTGAGAGCACCCTCTGACTTTCAGATGGAGAAGCAATATTACTGAACACAGAGCCATACAGCCAAAGTCCCTTTAAGACAAGTCATTTCACTCGGCAGCCATCTTTAAAATGCCTCTCGGGCATGCAAGTGCAGCTCCTATCTCTTTGAATGGGGAAACATCAAATTCTCTAAAGCTGTTTGCCAAGCTTTCGATTAAATTTAATATTTGAAATCACCAAAGTCCTAACTGCGCGTCTCTATAGGTAGTGAACCGGAGCTTCTAACGGCCGCTGCAGTGACGCGATGACTTTACCAGTCGGCGATTGGCTCTTATTTAGAAGGCGGGACTTATTCCGCCATATTGCACGTTGCACTTTCTCCCATTCAAAGCAATATGAGTGACTTGTCTTGTGTTATTCTATAGTCTTTGATACAGCTCTGACAAGCTACGCATGAAATAATTGCAGCCTTTGCCAAGTCGTAAGCGGTTTAATTGCGATTTCACTGTGCAGCCCTACAAGTAAATTTGCATTAAAGAATTTCTGGAGACCAAAATATCTCAAAGACTTGAGGGTGTACTCTTTTGACTTTGATCACTAAGTTTCCACCCTAGCAACCCCATAGCAACATGCTAAAAAAACATGCTAGTAACTGCATTGCAACACTATAGCTTGGTGGTGGCGAGTTTTGCACGGGCAAACACCACTTAAAGGATTAGTTGACTTCAGAATTACATTTTTCTGATAATTTACTCACCCCCTTGTCATCCAAGATGTCCATGTCCTTCTTTCTTCAGTTGAAAAGAAATTATGGTTTTTGAGAAAAAACATTCCAGGATTTTTCTCCATATAGTGGACTTCAACAGGGATGAAGGTCCAAACTGCAGATTCAATGCAGCTTCAAATGGCTCTGCACAATCCCAGACGAGGAGTAAGGGTCTTAACTAGTGAAACAATTGGTCATTTTTCCAAAAAAACAAAAAACAAATACCCTTTAACCACAAATGCTCATCTTGCACTAGCTCTGCGACGCACCATGCATTATGTAATCATGTTGGCACTTCCCGCGTGACCTTTACACTGCCAATACATACAACATGCTGCTATGAGCATGCATGACATGCTGCTGTTGTATAAGCATACATGAATTGCCCCATAGCAGATCTATACAGGTGGAGCTGGGGAAGGTGGAGGGTTTCTGAAAGTGCGCCGCAAACATTAGGCAAGACTTTGAATGTTGGACAGCAAGCTCATTGGCTACCAATACAACGGGAACCCATCAGCTGTGCCCTATAGAGAATGATGTGATTGCAAGCAGATTGGGTTAAGGACTTTATGAGCCTGCGCCATCTAGAGTTTCATGACAGAACTTTGAATTTGTGCATTTAACTTCATCTTCATCTATCATTGTTGCCTGTGACTCATTTGTGCAGTAGTGCAGTTGTGTTTGCTCAGGAAATGAAGCGATAATTTCTGGGGTTAGACACTGGCTTGAATCCAGGCTTAAATGAATTTGATATACTTGCAGCTTTGCATGGAGGGAGTCCAGACAACATGCCCACTTGAGTGAGATAAACAAACTGCTTAAGAATGTTTTTGTTGCTTTAAATGGCTCTTTGTGCGTAACTCATCTCTATTGCCTTAATCACGGGCTTATGGCCAGAACTGTCTTGTGAGTGTTATTTGAATCTTCTGTGGAGAACAACAGAATATTCTTCCTTCTCATACACATTGGGTTCATAATAATGTCTGTGCTTTGCAGCAACTTATTTGCTTATTAGATAATGTTGGGTTGTTTTAACTAAATGTACGTTGTGTAATCAGATTATTTGTGTTTGAGATGGGTTGACATGGGTTTCCCATGATTGGACATATGGCCGTGTCTCAGATGATTTGTTTTGGGCATGTCATGCAGTGCACAAAACCCAGCCCTGAAAGATTGTTATTTAATTATCTCTAGGCTGTCTGTCTCCATACTTATTTACAATCTGTGTCCTTCCTTTGTGCAACAGCAAAACTACATAAACAAGTGCAGAAATGTCTGTGGAAATATTGTTGATCTCTTAAGATTAGTGCCAAAGCCAGTGCAAGGCAAGCCTGCAACCTTTAGCCAAAAAAGCATAATGGCTAATGCTAACACCCCGCCCCGTCCCTGGTGGTACGCAGGGAAGATTATTAGCCTTAATAATCCACAATATTTTCAGGTTATTTAAATGACAATGTGTAGTAAATTAGGCCTACCTATAAAATCAGTTAGTTTAGACTGGAGTGAGGTGAAACCAGAACAAAGCAAGTTGTTGTTAGCTATGTGCATTCAATTGTATATGGTAGAAAATTATATTATTAGCTAATATAACTTCTAAATGCTACTTTTTAATACTTTTCAGGTTTAGCAAAAAAGCATCTTCTTTTACCAAGCTATAAAATCACTTTTTTTCTTTCAGGGCAAGAAAGAATTACAGTGAGAGTGACGGGCACTTTTTACTGTTTGTGTGGATGACCATGTCTGTCACCACCGAAGACCATTTTTGACCCAGGAAAAGCCCTGCATTGATTCATATATATATTAGTTATTCATTCTTGAAAAATATATATATATGATCTATTTATATTAATGTATTTATATTGTATTTAATATAATAAATATAATTAATTAATATATATTATAAAAAATAAAAATATAAAAATATATTAATATAATTATATTAATATATTTTCAAATATCTTGAATTACTGTATCTTAAAAAATGTCATATTTATTATGTAATATATTTATATTGTACTGAATATGTTAATTCATTCAAATATTATATATATATATATATATATATATATATATATATATATATATATATATATATATATATATATACACAAACCCGATTCCAAAAATGTTGGGACACTGTACAAATTGTGAATAAAAAAGGAATGCAATAATTTACAAATCTCATATCAATTTATATTTTATTCACAATAGAATATAGATAACATCAAATGTTGAAAGTGAGACATTTTGAAATGATACGCCAAATATTAGCTCATTTTGGATTTCATTAGAACTACACATTCCAAAAAAGTTGGGACAGGTAGCAATAAGAGGCCGGAAAAGTTAAATGTACATATAAGGAACAGCTGGAGGACCAATTTGCAACTTATTAGGTCAATTGGCAACATGATTGGGTATAAAAAGAGCCTCTCAGAGTGGCAGAGTCTCTCAGAAGTCAAGATGGGCAGAGGATCACCAATTCCCCCAATGCTGTGGCGAAAAATAGTGGAGCAATATCAGAAAGGAGTTTCTCAGAGAAAAACTGCAAAGAGTTTGAAGTTATCATCATCTACAGTGCATAATATCATCCAAAGATTCAGAGAATCTGGAACAATCTCTGTGTGTAAGGGTCAAGGCCGGAAAACCATACTGGATGCCCGTGATCTTCGGGCCCTTAGACGGCACTGCATCACATACAGGAATGCTACTGTAATGGAAATCACAACATGGGCTCAGGAATACTTCCAGAAAACATTGTCGGTGAACACAATCCACCGTGCCATTCGCCGTTGCCGGCTAAAACTCTATAGGTCAAAAAAGAAGCCATATCTAAACATGATCCAGAAGCGCGGGCGTTTTCTCTGGGCCAAGGCTCATTTAAAATGGACTGTGGCAAAGTGGAAAACTGTTCTGTGGTCAGACGAATCAAAATTTGAAGTTCTTTTTGGAAAACTGGGACGCCATGTCATCCGGACTAAAGAGGACAAGGACAACCCAAGTTGTTATCAGCGCTCAGTTCAGAAGGTATGGGGTTGCATGAGTGCGTGTGGCATGGGCAGCTTACACATCTGGAAAGGCACCATCAATGCTGAAAGGTATATCCAAGTTCTAGAACAACATATGCTCCCATCCAGACGTCATGTCCTTCAGGGAAGACCTTGCATTTTCCAACAAGACAATGCCAGACCACATACTGCATCAATTACAACATCATGGCTGTGTAGAAGAAGGATCCGGGTAATGAAATGGCCAGCCTGCAGTCCAGATCTTTCACCCATAGAAAACATTTGGTGCATCATAAAGAGGAAGATGCGACAAAGAAGACCTAAGACAGTTGAGCAACTAGAAGCCTGTATTAGACAAGAATGGGACAACATTCCTATTCCTAAACTTGAGCAGCTTGTCTCCTCAGTCCCCAGACGTTTGCAGACTGTTATAAAAAGAAGAGGGGATGCCACACAGTGGTAAACATGGCCTTGTCCCAACTTTTTTGAGATGTGTTGATGCCATGAAATTTAAAATCAACTTATTTTTCCCTTAAAATTATACATTTTCTCAGTTTAAACATTTGATATGTCATCTATGTTGTATTCTGAATAAAATATTGAAATTTTAAACTTCCACATCATTGCATTCTGTTTTTATTCACAATTTGCACAGTGTCACAACTTTTTTGCAATCGGGTTTGTGTATATATATATATATATATATATATATATATATATATATATATATATATATATATATATATATATATATATATATATATATATATTTCTTTTTTTAGTTATTAGGCCTATAGATAATATAATGTATGAAAAATATTTAATGTATGTATTTAATACATTAATACAACACAAATGCAATTCTTTTAATCAACCAATGCAATAATCAAAATAGTCATCTGATTGGCTCTTCTGATTGGCCTTTATAGAGACCACTGATCAGACTATAAAAAGATTTTTGGCTGATAATGTTTGGCAGCTGATCGAAAAAATAGGCAAAAAAAATAGGCAAATATCGGCTGATATACTGGTCAGTCACTACTTAAAACGCCTCCACTTCACCTTCTTCTTAGCTAGTGTTGTAAGTCTGTTTAGTGAGCTGTTATCCTGGACGTTGTGAACCGTGTGGAGTTGGACTCTCACCAGTCCTCATGGCTCGTCGGCTTGTCCTAGATACTTGGGGCTTAAGATGACCCACTTAGATGCTTTTACTCATTGTGTTTCTGGCTGTGCAGCAACACAACATGTGAAATATGTATCACAATACACCTGTGCTCATATTTCATTGACTGTACAGTGGAATGTTCCATATACAGCAGCTTTAGAGTGAAAATGACACTCCTCCTGATTGGCTGGTCACTTGCACCTCTGATCTGTTTTAAAACAGTTTGATTTATGTTTTAAAACATTCATCTCCATGCACTCAAGTCCAGGAGAGGACAGATGTGACGTTTGCTTTGCATAATTGACCATGCATCTTTATTTTTGCCAGTAATGGATGCTGGGAAGGAGAGGACGGCTGCTGAGCCAGCGCGGCCGATAAAAGACACGCACACCTCGGATTCACATGGATGGGTTCTAGTCCTGATAAATATGAGGGATGAATTGTCTGGAGGGGCGACTCCAGCTCATGGCTCCGACACCGGGAATGACTCAGCATCCCCATCCTCCATTATAACGCCACTACTGCTGATGAACCTGCAGAGGATTGTGGGGAAACTGAAAGTGGGTCTGTTAGCCCAGACGTTCAGAGTAAACTTGTAAACCAGGGCCATCCATCACTGCTGTTAATTATGCAGGAGATAAATGATCCTCGTAACTTTAGCATGACGGAGGACAGCTGCTGAGGAGAAATGTCACGGTGTAGCTGTTCTGTACAAGCCGCGTTTAGCATATCCAGCCTTATCTGAGATCTGATACATGAGTGAATACACCAGCACATGTTATTGTCTGCTTGATGTGATTGTGTTTCAGATCCCATTGAAATGAAAGTCTCATTGTTGTTGATGTGAACTGGCTATAACTGGATGGAGAATTAAAAGTTTTGGGTCTGTCAATTTTTTTTTAAAGAGATTATACTTTTATTGAAGAAATTCAAATAGGCAAGGCAAGTTTATTTATATAGCACATTTCATATACACAGTTGTTATTAAAAATGCTTTACATAAAAAGGAACAAATAGGCCTACATAAGAATTAAAAAGATTGATTTAAAATGCATTAAAGCAATTAAGAGAATACCATAAAAATAGAAATAGCAATAAAAGTAGAGAATATTGAAACAGTTTAGAATTACTTAGAAATATGGTAATAAGTTTAATCCGTTTAAATAAACACTGTTCTTTTGAACTTTCTATTTATCAAAGAATTCTGAAAAAAATGGATCGGTTTCCACAAAAATATCAAGCAGCACAACTGTTTTCGACACTGATAAAAATAATTATATAATTATAATAATAATAATGCTTCTTAAGCAGCAAATAAGCATATCAGAATGATTTCTGAAGGATCATGTGACACTGAAGACTGGAGTAATGATGCTGAAAATTTCAGCTTTGATCTCAGGAATAAATTACATTTTAAGATATATTACAATATAAAACAGTGATTTTAAATTGTAAAAATATTTCACAATATTACTGTTTTTATTGTATTTTGTAGCCAATAAATGCAGCCTTGGTGAGAAGAAAAAGCTTATTTTATGCTTTTTTTTAAAAAGTTAATTTAATAAGTTTAATAAATCAATTTATTATTATTATTATTATTATTACTTAATTTTTAAATAAAAAAAATTCAGAAAATGCAAAAAATATTAAGAAAATAATTCACAGGCAGTGAAAGAATACATATTTGTTTTTTCGTATTAATAATTAAATTAATTATTAATTTAAATTTTTTATTTAAAAAATATTTTTCTTTACATATTAAACAGAGTTAAATGTGTTCGTTGATATATCTATATTTTAGTATGCCATGATTTTATCAGAAGTAAGCCACATTTCCTGAGAATGACCCTTATGCTTTCAAATAGTTTTATTATTTTTATATACATGCACAGATTTTTCCTCTACAATCAGCACATTGCCAATTGTTCTTTTGAGGGAATGAGTGATTTAGTTAAATCAGCTATTGTTGTGCATGTGTTTTCTGGATGGCCTGAGCGGAAGGACATTGACTGTCCCTCAGTTCAACTCTGGCTGTGTTCACACTTTATTATTATTAAGCATGAAGATCGTCAGTCGGCACAGAAGCATTTGGCACGAATATGGAAATGCATCGTTGCTTTAGTGGGACAGTTTGATTTGAAAAACAAAGACGCTCATTTACTTTATAATACTAGATTCAAGGATAATTCACCCAAAAAATATTATGTTCTCACCCTGCTGTAATTTTTTTTTTCCATGCAACACAAAATATTTGGAAGAATAGTCATGAAATGTGGAGATATGTCTTTCAAGCTTCAAAAAGGTCAGGAAAAACATTTAGGTTTAGCATGACAGAATTTTAATTATTGGGTCAACTGACACAAAAACAGCATGCAAGACCTCAAAACCACTCACCAGAACAAGTTCACCTTTGTCCCACCACACTGCAGTAATCAGCGTGCAGTCATGCAGCCCAAAGTCACGTGACCCCGCAGGAACGCCCCCCCGCCCTGGAGATCAAATGTGTGCAATCATGATTGTGCCAACATATCATCGTAACCAGTTTGCCTGAGCGTTTGCATGACATGCTCTGGCTGGTTTGCATTCATAGCGACAGAGTCCTTTGATGTATATTGGAGAGAAGGAGAAGAAGGAGATAAGATGGAGTCTGCTGGGGTTCTTCACTAATGATCTCCAGTATGCTCCGGCCAATCCCTTTCATCTGGTCGGCATTACTGAGGCTGACTCTTTGTTGTTTCAGATTGAACCTAGCAGGACTGTAATAAATATTTCTTTTTCTTCTTAAGCTCTAATTGAACTGCGGTACGGCCGGTAAGCATCCTCTACTCCATGCTCATATAGAGAGGGAAAGAGTGAAGATTAGATCCTGGTATTACATGCCTGGTATTTAATTGGGATTTGAAGCAGAATCTCGTATATTGAAGGTACATCTTCAGCAGCTGTTGCTTCCTAACATAAGAATCCTACAGGTTCAATCCAGGGTTTCTGGAACATCCGAGTCATCCTTTCAACCTTTTCAGACTCTCAGCCAATCCAGAGACCACCTACTATAAAAATTCTTGTTTTTTCTTGATATTCGATGTATAGTATTAACGAACATTACTATTCTAAAAAGCATTATATTTGAACACACTACCATTCAAAAATTTAGGGTTGGTAAGATTTTTTTTTATGTTTTTGAAAGAAGTCTTTGATTTTTATTTGATCAAAAATACCGTAAAAATAGAAATATTGTGAAATATTATTAAAATTTAGAATTGCTATTTTCTATTTGAATATATTTTAAAGTACAATTTATTCCTGTGATGAATTTTCAGCATCATTACTCCAGTCTTCTTCAGTGTCACATGATCCTTCAGAAATCATTCTGCATCTGAAATCGAATAGTTCCCTACTATATAATATGCAAAAAACAGTACACCAAAACAGTAGTATGGCGAATACATACTATTCGAAAAACAGTAGGTGAAAAGTCCCCAGATGAACTACTACTTCTGCCGAGATTCTGAAGTGTACATTCCATGGACCGTAACAACATAGATCCGAATTTCCACATTCGTACTAAAGAGAACATACTTTTTTAATGGTCGCATAGTAAATTCAAATTCTAATGCAGTACCTACTCAGACAGTATGCCACTTCAGACACAGTGATCATGTCCTTACCAGACATAGGGCCCTATAATTTCCACGATTACGGAATCGCGGAATCCATTCATAAAAACGGAATTTACTATATAGCGCGGAATGTCACGGAATTTGTCAAATTTTTGATGAATGAATTAAAAGCAGGTCAGTACACTTAAATTAAATCGCGATATAGACTAGTGACTGAATATTAAACCACAAAAATACTATTTAAACATGAATCCTGCTGCCTGTGTGACTCTGAAATGAATGATGAGGAAGCGTAGTTTCATTTACCTCACACACAATCGCGCGGGGGCGCACGCACGCTGAAGCACATGCGACGCTCGCTGTGTTTTCGTCCTCTGTCGCCTCACTATATGAACGCACAAATTCATCTCCAGAGCTGCTCTGAAAGTCACTTCATCAGCATTTAACCGCTTTGTTTGAGAAAACTACCATTATAAACACAGAGAAACTCAAAGCTCTAGGCAAACCGTCAAAATAAAAGTTCGATTTAACTTGACAGAAACATATTACTGTTGTACAGTAGAATTTAGATAAATTAATTTAATAATAAATTATTAAAATATATTTTAAACAATAATCTCAGTGTTTCTTCCATGTTTTAATTTTAACAGTAAAGCTCTATTGTGCAGCACATTGTTGGAGAAAAATTTTTAATTTTAAAGCAGACATTGTTTAATTTCATGATTAAAAGATAAATTAAATGATATGCGTTCATTTGATTGCCAGAAAAATTTAAATACACAGCAGAACTTCTGAAAAAAAATTCATAAAAATATATTTTTTAATTAATTAATATTGTTGTTTTTAAGAATTCAATTAATTAGACATGCTTTTTGATTATTAAAATGGAATTAAACCATTAAAATGGAATCCAGAAAACAAAAAAAATTTAATTTGAGGGGAAAGAATAAAACGTAGGGCCCTAAAAAAAAACGTCTCGGTTACGTATGTAACCCTCGTTCCCTGAAGGAGGGAACGGAGACGTACGTCAGTAGTGACCGACGAATTGGGATATCGCTACAGAGCCCCTATCAGCTTCGAGAGAACTAAAACAAGCCAATGGAATTGGCGTGCGATATTTGCATAATGCGCACCTCCCCTAACAGGTGGATATAAAAAGGGGGGCAGATGCAATCGCACTCTGTTTTTCGCTGAGGAGACAACCGGTGTCCGCACTGCAGCGAGGGTACAGAAACTGTGGCGACGGGACGTACGTCTCCGTTCCCTCCTTCAGGGAACGAGGGTTACATACGTAACCGAGACGTTCCCTTTCAGTCGGTCACGTTCGACGTACGTCAGTAGTGACCGACGAATTGGGATCCCAACTAAAACGCCACAGTTACGAAACCCCTTCCAGTGCCCAGCGCAGGCTCTAGCCGCCCGTCGCACCAAGGGGACGGAGAAGGGGGCGAGCTTACGCCGGGAAGTCTACTGCTGTTCCGATATACCCACTAAGTAAACTAGACTACACTGGGGAAGCGAACCCGTAAGGAACGCTGCGGAACCACTACCTACCCAGAGGGGAAGGAATTTACATGGAAAACATATGGACTGGCCCGCAGGGCAGAACGCATATGAGTCCCTGGGATGGCTCCACCTGAGTAGGGGGAGACTCATCTGACAGGAGAAAGCAGAAGCTCTGCTAAGGGAAAGACACGGGCTCACCGTAGGGAGTAACCGTGGACAATACACATATGGAATCACTCACGTAGAGGGATTGCAACATATGGAACCCAACCAACAGACAACATCGAAGATGGATGTTGGTCTGGCATCAGACACTCCGCAATGCCCGAGCCGAAGGTGGAGGTGGAGGAACTCGACAGGGTTCACCGAACGGGGAACACGACTGGAGTCAACAGATGCACATATCCTGCCCAGGGGGCGGGAGTGGCATTGCAAGCCGACACGAGCACAGGTTCAACGCGTCTACCGGCTGGTGGAAGCGAGTACACGGGAAGAACCAGCTTACACGTAAGCTAAAAACCCTAGCAAACGTGTTGGGTGTCGCCCAGCCCACAGCTCTACAATCTGTCAGCGAGGCGCCATGAGCCAGCGCCCAGGAAGAGGCCACTCAGGTGGAGTGGGCTCTCAACCCGAACAGGCAAGGCACGCCCTGGGAACATAAGCCAGGGCGATGGCATCCACTAACCAGTGGGCCATCCTCTGCTTGGAGACAGCCTTTCCCTTCTGCTGGTCTCCGTAACAGACAAAGAGCTGATCTGAGGTCCTAAGCTTCAAGTTCTATCCACGTAAACACGCAGGGCGTGAACTGGAAAGAGCGAAGCTAGGGCTGGGTCTGCCTCCTCCGAAGGCAGCGCTTGCAGGTTCACTACCTGATCTCTGAAGGGAGTGGTAGGAACCTTGGGCACATATCCAGGCCGGGGTCTCAGGAAGACGTGAGAATCCCCAGGCCCAAATTCCAGGCACGATTCGTCGACCGAAAATGCGTGCAGGTCCCCTACCCTCTTAACATGAGGCCAATACAACCAGGAGGACGGTCTAAGAGACAGTACTTTTAACTCGATTAATTGCAAAGGCTCAAGGGATGACGCCGAAGTTAGCTAAGAACTAAGGTGAGATCCCTAGAGGGTAAGGAGGGTGGGCAAGGAGGAATCAATCCCCTCGCCCCCTCAGGAACCTGATGGTCAGACCGTGTTTCCCCAGGGCTTGCCATCAACTGCATGGAGATGTGCAGCGAAGCGGCAACATACACCTTGAGGGTGGAGGGAGACAGCCTTCGCTCCAAGCCCTCTTGCAGGAAGGAAAGCACAGATCTGACCGAGCATGATCGGGGGTCCTCTCGTCTTGCGAGAGGAGCACCATTCAACGAATAGGTTCGACTTCAACGCATAGAGGCTCCTCGTGAAGGAGCTCTAGCGGAAGTGATGGTGTCTACGACCGCCTGCGGGAGATCACCCAGAACCTCCGCATCCCGTCCAGGGACCACACGTGGAGGTTCCACAGGTCGGGACGCGGGTGCCATAGGAAGCCCCATCTCTGAGTCAGGAGGTCCTTCCTCAGAGGAATCGGCCAAGGAGGGGCTGTCGTGAGGAGCATTAGGTCCGAAACCCGGGTCCGAGTGACCAATATGGAGCCACTAACAAGACCTGCTCCTCATCCTCCCTGACCTAGCACAGGAGCTGTGCGAGAAGGCTCACTGGGGGAAAACGCATATTGCGTAGGCCCCGGGGCCAGCTGAGTGCCAGGGTATCCGTGCCGAGCGACTCGCCGGTCAGGGAAAACCACTGGCCGAGGGCAGTTCCTGGGGAGGCAACAGGACTACCTGGGCCTCGCCGAAGTAGTGCCAGATCAGCTGGACCGCCTGGGGATGGAGCCGCCACTTGCCCGCAAGTGGAGGCTGCCGTAAGAGCTCGTAGGCTGCACGGTTAAGCACACCTGGGACATGAGTGGCCTGAAGCGACCTCAGATGCTTCTGACTCCATAGCAAGAGATGGCAGGCGAGTTGCGATATGCGACGGGAGCGTAGACCAGCCTGATGGTTGATGTACGCAACGGCCGCCGTGCTTGTCCGAGCGGACCAGTACATGCTTGTCTGACAGCAGCTCCTTGAAGCGGCCCAGTGCAAGACATACTGCTAGCAACTCGAGGCAATTGATATGCCAATGCAGTCGAGGCCCCGTCCAAGACCCGAACCGCATGCCCGTTGTACATGGCCCCCCATCCGGTGGTAGAGGCATCTGTGTGGACCACAGCGTCCCAGGGGTACTCCCGCCCGCAGGAACAAAGGGTCCGACCACCGGATGAGGGTAGGGCGGCAGCTCCGTGTCACGAGGACACTGAGCGTGCTGCGCTGCCATGGCCATCTCGGGACCCAGTCGCGGAGCCGGTGTTGAAGCGGCCTCATATGGAGCAACCTGAGCGGCGAAACGCGGCTGCAGATGCCACATGCCCCAGGAGCCTCTGAAGTCTTTCAGTGGGGCCGCCATCCTGCGCTTGAGCGAACTCAGGCAGTTCAACACCGACTGGACGCGCTCCTCAGAGAGGCGCACAATCCAGGCGACCGAGTCTAGCTCGAGACTGAGAAAAGAGATCCTCTGCCCGGGGGCGAGTTTGCTCTTGTCCCAGCTGACCCAAAGACCCAACAGGCTGAGGTGAGCTAAACCATCTCCCTGTGTACGCACAACTGCTTCGCGAGCTGGCCAGGAACAACCAGTCGTCGAGGCAGTCGAGAATGCGAACGCCCTGTTCCTTGAGGGGAACAATGGCCACCTCCGCAACCGTGTAAGGCGTGGAGCGACAGGGCCAGCCCGAAGGGTAGGAGTTTGTACTGACATGCTCGACCCGAGCGCAGAATCGAGACATGAAAGTATGCATCCTTCAGGTCGAATGCTGCAAACCAAACCCCGGGACGGACGCACTCGAAAATGCGCTTCTGCATGAGCACCTTAAACGGCAGCCTGAAGGTACCGGTTCAAGACGCGCAGATCCAGGATTGGCCATAGCCCACCGCCCTTTAGGGTACAATGAAGTAGGGCTGAACCTGACTTCAAATCGGCTGGAGGGACCGGCTCGATTGTATCCCTCGCCAGGAGGACAGCAATCTCCACTCGGAGAACAGGTACAATGTCCAACGACACCTAAGTGAAGTGGACACCCCTGGACGCCGGAGGACACCGGGCGAAATAAATCGCATAGCCGAGTCTGATAGTACGCATGAGCCAGCGGAACGGGCTGGGGGCACTAACCAGGCCTCCAGACACCGAGCCAGCAGAACCAAACGCACCACAGACGTACCGGGGGTGGGGCAGCGAACCAGAGTACGGGGACCCGACTCGGGCGGCGTGGTAGCGGCCCAGAGTGTGATCAGACTCTGCGAGGTAGCAGTGCGTATGGGAGACGGCACACGGGGCGCGGCCTGCACCAACACACTGACACCTGCTGGCGAGGTGAGAGGGGGCTGGGAGTAGCAACGCGGGGCGCTGCACATCGCCAGCCACACTCTTGGGACGTAGAGGATCGGAAAACAGTTCTTAGTGGGTACTGCTGGACTCCGGAGAGCCAGCGGCGGAACAGACCAATTCTCCACCCGGCCCTCCTCCGGGGAGAAAGAACCGTTTACGTCAGCTCCAGGTCGCCATATCTCCGGGGACTGTCTCCCGCTAGTCAGGTGACTGCGGGTTGAGCGGGCTGGGTTCAAGGCCAGTTTGTGAGATGAGCGCATCGAGAAAGCACACTTTGACGACGGCACATCCCAGCAAGACTCGCCAGGGGTGTTTCTGGACCACCATGGTGGACATTGTCTGGCCAGGGGCCTGCGCTTTGATTTGCATCCTGCGTAGCTCAACCCCGACTCAGAACTACCCACATGCAATGAGTGCTTTGACCTACTGCAGACTTGCCAGGGGCCAAGACTCATGCAGGGCAGAGGTGGTGTGCCCGTAGCACTGCCACCCCACCCTAGGGGGTAGTGAGAGAAAAAACTTGTAGTGCAGATTATGACCCTCTTGGCGTTCCATATTAACGCCAAAAAAGGCCACAAACTGCCAAGTTTTTTCATGCACATCCGGGCTAAGCCAGGGGCGCGGCAAGGCGAGTACGCGTCGCACGACACCCCCGGGGGCCCGGGAAAGCATGGTTGCCAAGTCTGAATCCGATTCGGCATGAGCACGCCACAACCGTGGGACGCTCAGCCTCATCTTCATGTTCAGAGCCCAACAATACTCTCTCCAATGTAGCAGTCGACATCTGATCCTCTGCTGGAGCCCTGACTAAGATGTTAGGTCCTCCATATTTATTTTAAGGAGGACCAGCAACACATGCAGAAGCTACCAGCCATGTTGGACAGTGAACGTGGCCGCCCAACTGGACGACACACGGCACCCTGGGCACCGACGTGGCCATGTATCTAAACATGATCCACCCACGAACATAGTCACAACATGTTTGCGATGCACTAGAGGAGTGGGGGGCCCACAGAGAATGAGTCGGCGGGTATTGCCCCACTGTGATCCTCTGGTCACCCAGGCTTATTAACCAAAGTAGCACTTTTCTGATTCAGAAAAATAACTAGATCGGGGAATAAGTGAGGGGACTCCACCTCATTAAAGGCAGCCGAGTCTCGACCGTGCATCTAGAGCGCCAGACAGCGCGCAGGGTTGCCGTGGCAACGCGCGCTGTCAGCCGGCAATTCGACGGCACACGGCGCGCTGAGCGCTCAAGCCCTTACGAGAAAGGCGAGCAAACAACGCGCCGACGTGGACATATTTCCATAAGAAAATATGACCACCCACAAACACAGTCTCAGCACGCTAAGCAGACATGAGAGAAAGTGATCGTGGCCGTCAGAGAGGATAGGAAACGACCGCCTCCAGAAACGCACAGACAGAATGACATCTTGAAAAAGACGCAGTGTCTGTCTGTGAAGCTCTTTTAGAAGGGGAAACTTCAGCTCTTTTGTGTCGAGACACACAGGGAGCGTCACGACGTGTTTAGAAAAACACAGGAGGAACCAGACCAAATCGCAGACCAACCAGTGGAATTACAGCGGAACGCTGGGAAAACATTGGATGTTTCCACCCGGCTCACTCCAACTCGCGACCTCGCTGCAGGCGTCGTCACACCAACACAAGCGCCGAAACTTCTTCAGAGGCTTGAAGTTCAAACAGCCGCAGGACACCAGGTAGGCTCCGAAGCGAAAGACAGAGTGCGATTGCATCTGCCCCCCTTTTTATATCCACCTGTTAGGGGAGGTGCGCATTATGCAAATATCGCACGCCAATTCCATTGGCTTGTTTTAGTTCTCTCGAAGCTGATAGGGGCTCTCTAGCGATATCCCAATTCGTCGGTCACTACTGACGTACGTCGAACGTGACCGACTGAAAGGG
Source organism: Chanodichthys erythropterus (assembly GCF_024489055.1). Classification (NCBI taxonomy): domain Eukaryota; kingdom Metazoa; phylum Chordata; class Actinopteri; order Cypriniformes; family Xenocyprididae; genus Chanodichthys; species Chanodichthys erythropterus. The sequence continues at coordinate 5,927,721 of NC_090237.1, read as the reverse complement.
AAATGTAATTTTTTTTGTTAAACTTTTATTAAATTGTTGGTAAATTGGACAAGATTCATTATTTCAATAAATTAGACATGCTTTTTGATTACTAAAATTTAATTTAACCATTAAAATGGAGTCAAAAAAATAAATAAAACGGAAAAAAACGGAATCCAGAAAAATTAAAACGGAAAAAACGGAATTTGGGAAAAAATTAAACAGATTTTATAGAGCCCTACAGATACAATGCAATAAGATTCAAGCAAAAAAAAAATAAAAAATTCTGTCCACACCAGACACCTTTATTTTATTTAAAAAAAAAACAAAAAAACAACACATTTGTAACATTAACTCTTTCCACGCCAGCATTTTTTTAAAGTTGCCAGCCACCTCCAGAGTTTTTGATCATTTTCACAAAAATTTCATGGCCTCCAGAATATATGAATATCTGAACATGCAATATCAAAAGAAAGAACAGAAAAAAAAAAAGTTTTATTCTTCACGCATTCTTTTTTTTTTTTTTTATCAGCATTTGAATATGGGTAGGTTTAATAAAAAAAGCAACATTTTTAACAAAAATTTGAGAAAATCATGTTTTTTTTCTTCAAAAACTACAACGTGCATGAGCGATGCTTTTATCGCTTGTTTCTGCTCCTTTTTTTCCTTTGTTTTGATCACTGCAGTAAGATGATTGATTTTACTATATCATATTAAATGCTGGATGGCTTGTGTTGATAAATGGCATGCAATTAATTTTAAAACATATTGTAAGATGGAGAAAATGCTGTATTACTGTAACTAAAAATAAAGCTGCGTCTTATTATGCTATGTTAGCTACTTCACAAAATAGTGTTTTTCTCTGAGGCATGGTAAAGCATGAGACTCGCAAAAAATCAAGAAAATTAGATTTAAACAATAAGACTAAATGTGTTGAGCTATTTAACAACAATTAGTTTTCTGTCTATAAATATATCAAAACAGTAGTTCCCTTGCAATTTTCTCACGATTTACAAATAGTTGGAAACATTTGGGATACTGTAAGTACTCAAGTGAACAAAATATATAACACAATAACTAGTGGTTTTTGGATATTTTACTGCAAAATTATTACATATTGCACCTTTAACTGCTGCTCTACAGCTCAAACTGTTCATTAAAACTATTCACAGACAGTGTTAGAGTATTGAATTTTGGCACTTTACACACCAATTATTAAATTATTAGGCATTAATATAGATGTTTCCATCCATCTATTTTTATGCACATTTTGGGATATCGCATAAAAAAAAAAAACACTGGATGGAAACGCCAAGATGCACATATATTCTAAAAACATGCATAAAAACGTATGAGCTCAATTGAAGCGGATACATTTTTTATCAGACGTAAAATACATGCGCATAAACTATGATGGAAACACACTTACCGATTAAATCCTTTGATGCGCAACAAAAAACTCATGTGATTTTGACTCAACAGAGGATGTGATTGGATAACTGGACTAACCAATGGGCCAATCACATCACAGCATCTCAGTTGTTGGTTTGATCATTCTGAAAAGCCTGAACCAAAGTCTGTCATCAGAATGATTGGGTATAATGAAGTGTCTCACACAATTGAGTTTTTAAACAGGCATCCAAACTCAAGATAACATGACAGAATGAGTCATTTTTATTAGTTATTTTGCGTGGAATTCCCTGGAAGTGACGATATTGTTCTCTTGAACACATGGGATGGAAACGCTGCTTTACTCGAGAATGTTTTATGTGATATTCCAATTTTGCTCATAAGTTAAATGTGCAACTTCAAATGAAAACATAGCTAATGATGACTCCAAATGGTTCAACAAATAAAGTATTTTTAAGCATTTGGAATCATAATAACAAAAAGTGCCTTCATAGAACGGCGCCATGAACTTATTACAAGATTATCTGACTTGATCTTGATAAGACAAGACATATAAATCATAAAAACCAAACACACACACGCAGTCATGAGAGGTGCAGTATTTCTCATCTCTGTCATGTTTTACAATCAGACAAAAAATGTGATTCCCAAGTCACATCATGTTTCTGTGTACCTTTATGCAAAGGCAGGCCATTGTTTCCAGTGTTATGAATATGTATTGCCTTTGAGCGTGATTCCAAAGAGCTGTAAGCAAATTTGGAGTGCATTTCCACGCAGCTGGCGTGTCGATGATTTTAAATTAAAATCCCAGTAAGGCTGCGAGCTTTAGCATTCGGCGTAAGCCTCTCTCCTGGGTCATTGTTGAAATATTGTAGATTCATGAACAGTAGACCTGGAGAACGGGGAAAGATGTAAAACAGCTTCTCTGTGGGAACAGTGATGTTTTTTTGTCTCTGTGGGGGATTCTTTAGTGAATTCCTCTGTTGCAGACTTCAGAGAGACTAATGCAAATATGACAGACAGGAAGAGTAAAGTCCCTGACCGTAATCGAAAGCGGCACGTGTCGTCTCAGTTTGAAGGAAGACGTTGTGTTTGCTTGTCCTTTTTTATCGTGGTTTTCTTGATATTAGGGGTGATTCTCTGTTTGGTTTGTTAAAGGATTAGTTCACTTTCAAATTAAAATTTCCTGACAATTTGCTCACCCCCATGTCATCCAATAAGTTCATGTCTTTCTTTCTTCAGTCGAAAAGAAATTAATGTTTTTGATGAAAACATTCCAGGATTATTCTCCATATAGTGGACTTCAATGGAGCCCAAACGGTTGATGGTCAAAATTACAGTTTCAGTGCAGCTTCAAAGGGCTTTAAACAATACCAGACGAGGAATAAGGGTCTTATCTAGAGAAACCATCGGTCATTTTCGAAAAAAAATGTAAATGTATATGCTTTATATATACAACTGATCGCCTTCCAAGTGGTTCCGCTTTCCGTATTCTGCTTATGCTTACGCCTTCCCTATTCTACTTACAGAAAAAATGGAACTGGCGCTGCGTTCATTCCGTAAGTAGAATAGGGAAGGTGTAGGACATTCAGCGTAAGCTTTTTGAAGAAAACAGCACTCTTGCTCGTGTCATGAACTATCGGGAGCATTTTTGCCAGCATATCTTGAAATTTCCAACCCTGAGTGGAGAGCAGTATGTATATTAAATCATATAATACATTTATAATGTTAAAATCACGATTGATATGATTGATAAGAACCGAGTGCAAAGCCGCTATAGCCTATTGATGAATGGAATTGCATTTGTCTGAAAAGTCTTTGCAAAGATGTTTCTGGAAACAAACTATTACACCTTTTCCAGAAGTGGCCAAATGAGCAACGGAAAAACTGCGAGAATTTATTCTTATATAAAGATTTATATAAGAATAAATAAAGACGTCTCCACCGTGTTTCGTTAGAAATGACCAATGATGTCATGTGACTTTCGGGTTGTGTTGGTACACATCAATATTCAAAACGTTCTTATGCATGGTTTAATGTACATAAGAAATAAACATTCCTGTTCAGTATTACAAGCTGTGTGACTCAGGTAGGCCTACTTTAAAAACAATGCCCATAGTCTAAAATTAGCTAATTTAGAGAATTCCGAGAATTACTGAAGGTGCTTAGGCACCTATTGTATCTGTTGGCGTTCTTTTCAATTATTCTTCTTCCGCTCTGGGAGTCTATGGCAGCCCATAGAACCGATTGCGGGAAAGTTGTGAAATTTGGCACACAGTTAGAGGACAGTCTGACCTTTGTCCATAGCAAATTTGGAGTCTCAAATTCAATCCCTCTAGCGCCACCAGCTGTCCAAATTTGCACTTAAATTTATGTTAATAACTTTTGAACGAATCGATTGCACCCTATGACGTCATTTTCCATCGTGGAAATTTTTCCGCCATTTTGAATTTTCTGAAAAACCTACTTTATCGAACTCCTCCTAGGCCGTTACTCCGATTTTCACGAAAATTGAACCAGATCATCTCCAGACCATGCCGACAAAAAGTTATGGAATTCAAGTCAATTTCTCAAACTGTTTTCGTAAAACATGCGAACAAATTGTACGTAGCGCTTGCAAAAATAGACATAAGGCTGTATCTGTATCTGTAATGCTTTATCATATTCAGACCAAACTTGGTACATGTCATCACAAGCATGACTGGAGGCATCATGCAGCGTTTCAGCGCAGTGCCATCTACTGGTGCGTTGATATGAAAAATGGCTATTTTTGCTTATAACTTCTGATGAGTTTGGTCTTGTTAGATTCAGGGCATTATGCTGAGTCGAATGATATCCAATTTTCCCATATCGGACATTTTGACCGTCGGCCATTTTTAATTTTATGCTAAAATGCTGTAATTTACAAACGCATTAGCGTATTGTTACGAATCTCGGTATGCATCTTTGGCACCATTCTGTCAAAGTTTTGGTGCAGCGCCACCATGTGGTCAAAAGTTATAACAAAATTTACAAAAATGCTAATAACTTTTGACAATATTGACCGATTGTAATGAAACTGGTCAGTAGATTCCTTGGGTCATGCTGAGAACATAGATATCAAATTTGCCATAGTCAGCTGAACTTCCTGTCCGCCATATTGTTTTTCTTTAAAAACCTACTTTTTCGAAGTCATCCAAGACTCTTGTTCCGATTTTCACCAAAATCGGACCGTATCATCTTCATACCATGCTGACAAAAAGTTATGGATTTCAAGTTGATACATCAAACCGTTTTCATATACCGGAGCAAAGAATTTGAGGCATGATGCAAAAACGACTCTTGAAGCTGTATCTCTGCAATGCTTTGACATATTGACACCAAACTTTGCAAGTGTCATTTTCACCTCACTCTGACCATACCACATTAATTTGATCACAGCACCACCTATTGGTCGAAAGTGATGAACCAGTAAATCCTCATTTTTGATCATTTTTCAGCTCTTTTGCCTAAAATGATCTTAATAGGTCTTTAATTGCTCACAGTTGCAGTTGGTCTGATGCTCCCAGCCATGTTGGCTGGCTTCTTGTGCCGTTTTTGTGCTTGGCCCCGTAATTGCTGCTTGCAGCTATATTTATTATTGTTGTTTATCATGCTGTAATTTCGTAAGTAAATCAGGCATTTAGAAAGTGAATTTGGCTGTGTGTTATAGTTTTTCTGACAGCTAGATGGTGCCAGAGCATTACCACTATCAAAAAGCATTAATTTAGCTGTCAACAAAAATTTGGCTTTAATTTTACTTAATTGTTTTTACTGCCAATTTAACGTGTTTTAATGGGTTTCCCTTTACCTATTTATATACGTTTTTCATAACTTGCAGTTTGTTTCCTTGATTTTTTAATCCCATTAGCTAAAGCAAACCGGCAGTGCACCACATTATTGGTTTATGCAATAATAAAGACTATTAAAATTTTGGGGGTTTTAAGAATGCACTGACAGGGGCCCTTTCACAAAGTTTTGCTTAGGCCCCCCGGAAGTGTAGGATCAGCACTGCGTGCACCTCTCCAAAAATGTAACAGCGCGTCAATTCTACGTGGACTGTGAGCGCTGTGATTGGACTGCTAGAACCCCTCCTTCAGGTCAAAAAGGAAAATGATGTATAAATGAAAACCAATGCCTAGCAGATGGTGTAGAGGCTACGGCGTAGGTCAGACGCAGAAGAGTAAATCAACCTTTATCAGGCAATAACTTTTCAGGCAGCGTTTGCACACGAAGGTACCTCATGAAACTTATTTCGAACAGACTTCTGAGGCATAATGCATAATGGTGTAAAGAAAGATTTACAACAGAATAAAGCGAGCTCTGGTGATAACTAAGCACATATTTGATTACTACAATATTAATTTAATTCACATTGAAGAACATTGAATTTGGACGTGTCTCAATGCCTTCCAACCTTGGAATGCATCTTCCAAAGGCAGCATTTTTCAGTTTTCGGATGCCAGTTTTTGGAAAATCAGCTGAAGATGACAGATAATCCTAACATCTGCTATAGCATCCTTTACAGTGCTGAAAATGCACCATGTACCTGTTGCTTTATGAATTGCAAACACATTTCAGAATGTATTCCCGTGTTCCAGGTGTTGTTTATGACTGTTTTTAAGATATATATATATATATATATATATTTATATTGTGTTATTTATGGCTCCAGCATGCTAATCACTTACGACTAAGTCATTAAGAGAAATGGGACTTTCTGTCTGTCATTCATGGAATTGGGGTCACAGAGGTCAATTCCAATTCTGATACTACAAAATTATTATTTCACATACATCCAAACATTACCATATTGAAATGGCCTGAGGATCTGAAGTATCATGAATACTTGACTCCTTTATAATAGATGACCGAATCCCATAATGATGCATTTGATGCAGAATATGAGACGATGCAGCTGATATTTTATCATGCAGAGCAGACTCTGCGGCCGGTCTGGCATTCCTGTGGGCTCAGACGGCCCTGCGTTCACCCGAACACCCTCCCTGCTCCTCCTCACATCGCTGAGGAGGCCGTCATGTCACGTCTGTCTGTCTCCTCGGAAAAACAACACTGACTCGTCTTGTTAAAGCTGATGCGTCTTTTCTGCATGTTAAACATTGAAAAAATTACATGCATCATATCATGTGGGACGGAATATTTGGAAATGTAAGGTAGGACTTCATTTTATCCATCAGGATTTGATATGATCATGTGCTGTGATTATTATTGGTTCATTTTTGTTTTTCTCCACCCAAATGGTCTAAGTTGCAAGTTGTATGAAAGGTGAAGGTTATTGAAAGTTATTTCTTTATTTTTTATTTTTTATTTATTTATTTTTATGGCATTATGGCATACTTTTTTATTAATGATTATGGGATTATTAACATTTATAAATTTTTGTTTTAAATAAATTATGGAATTAAAACTTACATTTATTTTCATGTAATAGTAATTATACCATTATTCATTTTTATTTATTTGTATTTTTTAATAATTATTATATGATTGTTTATATTCTTAATTTAATATGAATTATGTGAATATTATGATTTTTTTATTTTATTTTTATTAATTATTATGGGATTATAAAGATTTTTAAATTAGCTTTTAATTAATTATTATGGAACTTTTACATTTATTTTCATGTAATATGAATTATGCCACTATTAATTATTTTATTTTTTAATAATTATTACATGATTGTTAATATTTATTCTTATTTTTTATTTAATGTGAATTATGGAATTATTATGATTTTTAATTGTATTTTTATAAATTTTTAATTAATGGGGTTGTTAAGATTATTCATTAATTATTATGGAAATTCATTATTTAATTAATTATTATGGAAAATAATATTATGCCATTATTATTTTTTATTAATTTATTTTTTAATAATCATTACATGATTGTTAATATTTATTCTTGTTTTTTATTTAATATTATTTAGTAAATAAATTACAGTAAGGATTTTTATGGGATTGTAAAGATTTTTACATTTTTGTTTTTACTTAATTATTATGGAAATTAATTAATTAATTAATTATTATGGAAAAATAATATTATGCCATTATTAATTTTTTTATTTAATATTGTTTAGTAAATAAATTGCCTTAAGGATTTTTATTGGATTGTTAATATTTTTACATTTTGTTTTTAATTAGTTATTATGGAAAAAATAACATTGTGCCATTGTGTTCATTGTGTTCATTTTTAATTATTATTTTTTAAAAATCATTACATGATTGCTAATATTTATTCTTAATTTTTTATGTAATATTATTGCAGTAAGGATGCCAAAGACCACATTTCTTTCTTTCTTCCTTGCTCTCTCTCTGTTTCTCACTGTCTCACTCAGTGTTTTGTTTGGGAGGAAGTATCCAGCTGTGGAGTATGTCCAGATTAGGGGTCATAACCTTGGCTGGTGTTGTTAGTCTCTTTATATGCCGTCAGACTAAACGCAATGTTGAGGTTCTTATTTTAGACAGTTTAATCACAATTGTCTAGACGGGCTGTTGCACTTCTGAGCTGTGCACAGTCCAGTTCATCTGTCTGAGGTGCTCGCTCGCCCCCTCCACAGCGCTCTGTCGCAGGGTTATATCAGTCTCTGCACCGGTCTCAATCTGGCCCCAGGCGTCTGCGCTGCTATGTATGCAAAGCAGCTCGCAGATCACATGATCAGAGTGACGGAACAGCCTCCCTTCTCCCAAACACTGTGGCCACAGCCTGGCGTCCCAGAATACCTACACAAGGTGTGTGTGTGTGTGTGTTGAAAATGAATTCGGCTAGGGTCGTCATCATTGACGTCTGTGTCTCTCTCCTCCTACAGCTCTGGTGCTATGACAACAACGCTGCTGCCTTCCCACCAATCACACCTCTATCTTCACAGAGACATAAGCATGCTGTTCTGTCCAAATATTTAACATTTAACCTCTTCGGCTGGATATTGTGGCATGTGATAGATGTTTTTTTGTAGATGCCAACACTAGATGTCATGATGGGTGAATATTAAAAAACATTATTTAGGGCCCTACCATGTCTGGTACATATTTTTACCACAAAATCAAAGGAAAAAATACTAAATTATATTTTGCATGATGAAATGGAACCTATTTATAGATTTATTGCATCTTGACATTATTTTAAGGACAGTTAAGCACATATTTCCTCCATATTCTCATTACTATAATGCAATAAGAATATCATGTTCATTATTTTTATGTGAAAGCAAAAATTATTTAAAATATTTGTGCATGGTAGAATTTGTGTTGCTTTTATTAAATGTATTAAATAATGTTGATTAAAATAATTTAAAAAAAATCATTGCATTTCAGTTATATAGTATATTTATTGACAATTACTGAAACTACAGAAAAATCCTCAAAAATATAATGTCCAAGACAGATGAGAATATGATGTTTAGTTGTCATAAAAATAATATTTTTTCTTCTGATTTTGTGATTAAATGCACACTACACATGTTTATTTATTTTTTATGTGGGATAAACTTGTTATTTTGTAGACTTTATTTTACAGAAGTTGCCCATCGGTGGGCGGAGCTCTGCGGTAAAGGTGTGAGAAGTGGGTGGGGTCAGTGTTTGTGAGAGGCGGGTTTGAATTCTTGTGTAAATTTGATGCTCTCCGCAGGGTCATACCAGAGCCATTCAGACAGACCAAAAGGAGAAGAACCACACACATTCCTGCTCACAATCTCACAGTGATTCCGAGGCAGAAGGAAAGGGGGAAGGGGAAGGAGGTAAAGAGAGTGTGGGAGAGGGGAGGAGAAGAGGGGGGATCGTTGAACGGACACAGCCCCCCATCCCAAGCTGTTTCAGTTCCCGTCCACTCACGTGGGAGTCAGTATGTTGTGGAGTTTGAGACGGAATGTGGACGGAGCTGCAGGAAACATGCGATTTTAGAAAGGACGTGTGTCATTGGGTCACAGGATCGCCCCCTGGGAAGGTAAGACGTCTGTGCGGTTGTCGAGGTGTGGCGGCAGTCTTTGGGTTTGTGTTGATGCTTTTTAGAGCAGTTTCGCAGCTTCAGAGAGTCTCGATGTCTGTTGAGAGGCAGAGAAAGCAGATGAAAAGGATTTCCCACATCTGAACAGCGCTGTGTGTATGTCTGACTTTGTCTGTCTCTGTTCGGCTTGCTCTGTCTTTCTATCTGAACATTCAAAGAAGCGTATTGACATGGTAAACAAGGGTTTGCATCGGAAAAACATTAATAGCAATTACATGTTTAATGTTTGTTGTTATATACTGAACACATGTATTATAGACGTTTGCTGGTCATTTTCTGGTGTTTGTATCTCAATGGAAGTTTAGACTTCTCTACCTTAGGTTTGTTCTTCTTGGGGTTTTGTGTAGCTGGTATATCCCTAGTTTAACTATTCCTGTTGGAATTTCAGACATAATTTACAGCCAATCCTAAAAAAAAAATCCTAAGACAGTCACAACCTGGAAATATCAGGGATTTTTAATTATTGATGATATTTTTTAATGAATTTGTAGTTTAATTTTGTTTAACATAATTGTTTTTTTTTTTTTTAATGGTAGCTTGTTTCTGCCACTAAATAAACAATAAAAAAGGTATAATTGTGACTTTTTATCTTGCAATTCTGACTTTTTTTCCTCAGAATTGCCAGTTTATATCTTGCAATTCTGACTTTGCAAGTTTATATGTCGCAATTCTGACTTTATAACATGGAATTGCAAGTTATACAGTCAGAATTGTGGGATATAAACTCGCATTTCTGAGAAAGAAGTTAGAATTGTGACTCGAAAATTTGAAATCCTGACTTTATAACACAATTTTGACTATATCACACAAGTCTTACAACAACAACTTTTTTTCCTCAGAATTGGACTATTGTGAGGTAATAATTCACTGATTCTGACATTATAACTCGACTTTATTTTTCGCAATTCAGACTATTTCTCGCAATTGCGAGTTTATATCGAAATTCTGACATTAAAATTAACAATTGCAACTTTATATCTCGAGATTCTGACATTATAATTCACGATTTCTAGTTTATATCTTGAGATTCTGACATTATAATTCACAATTGTGAGTTTATATCTCCAGATTCTGACATAATTCACAATTGCAAGTTTATATCTCGCAATTCTGAGAAAAGAAGTCAGAATTGTAAAGAAATAAAGATGCAATTTTACCTTTTTTATTTTTAGTTTAGTGGCGGAAACAAGCTTCCATATTTTTAAGTGAAAACATATTTAATATTTAAATACTTTTAAAATTCCTTATCAAATAATTGAGAATAACTGGAAAGTCTGCTGAGTCCTATTGGATAATCTGTAGTCTTTATCGGAACTCTACTGGCATTTTATTAGAGTAATCTCTTCCTACTTGAGTTAAAAGAAAGCAACAGGAGTTTTAAAACCAGCAAAGTTTTGCCATAAATTGCTTGTGATGCTCAACATGGACATTCAATCCCATTGGAATCCTAATAGTCCTATAGTGAACTATGTGTTCTTAAGATCCACTTGTTGTTATGCTGGAATCATGTGTTGGAATTCCCATTAGGATCCAGACCATTGCTGAAATTGCAGTTGGATTTGTTTGACTATGTGAATCTGTATGCGTTACATTTAAATTTAAACTCTTTGTGGTTTGCAAAATCTGATTTATTTTAGCACTAGTAAAGTTGCTTGTGTCCAGTTGCCCACATCTAAACTGTTGCATATCAATAGATAAATCCTGGAAGAACAAAGAATATTTAAAAGATTGTTATTATCTTCCACCTGTGGTCTTAAATGCTAATTGAACTGGTAGTTAATGACAGAACATCAACACGCAAACGCTGCCTTTCTGCGGGTGTCAGACGCTGTAAATAGTCCATGCGTGCGTCGTTAGAATGACAAAGCTCCTGTGCTGCTGCTATTGTGTAGCCGTGTGAGGAAGATGATGAATTGCAAATGTGTGAGTCGGTCAGAGTCAAGGAGAATCCCCTCTGAGCGTGTCCTGGTGTGAAGGACTTTAGACGGGCTGAATTCATTCTCTGAGCCCCTGTGAATGGCCTGAGAAAAGGAAAGGCAGAAAGACAGGAGGAATCTCTCATCTGCTGGTATACAGATGGAAATGAATCAGCCATCCGCAGTCAGGCAGGACAGGAGGTCAGCGCTGGTGGACGCAGCTGGGAAGTCTTGCATCATACAGAGAGCCATTAGAGAACACATATGGAGAGAGTGAGTTCATGTGAATATTAAAAAAACCTAAAAGTTGGTCTGAGTCACACACAAGATCGGATATTAACAGGGCCAAAGTGACCAGAATGCTCTAGATTTTTAATATGTGGAGGCGAAAAGGCCCTTTAGCCAATTCTTGTTGTCTGACATTTCATATAGATTATTATTTAGACGGGTTTATTTTTGAAAGTCACTCTTAGAAGAAAAAGTTCTGTATAGAACTTTAAAGAGTTCTGTAAGGCACTTCATATATAGAACCTTTTACTCACCCTAATGCCATTCTACACCCGTAAGACCCGTTAATCTTTGGAACGGAAATTGGGATATTTTTGTTGAAATCCGATGTCTCAGTGAGGCCTGCATAGCCAGCAATGACATTTCCTCTTTCAAGATCCATTAATGTACTAAAACATATTTAAATCAGCTCATGTGAGTACAGTAGTTCAATATTAATATTATAAAGTGACGAGAATATTTTTGGTGCGCCAAAAAACCTAAATAACGACTTATTTAGTGATGGACGATTTCAAAACACTGCTTCATGAAGCATCGGAGCATGATCAATCAGCATGTCGAATCAGCGGTTCAGAGCGCCAAAGTCACGTGATTTCAGCAGTTTGGCGGTTTGACACGCGATTCGTGATTCGACACAAAAGATTCATAACGCTCCGAAGCTTCCTGAAGCATTGTTTTGAAATCGTCCATCACTAAATAAGCCGTTATTTTGTTTTGTTTTTTGGCACACCAAAAATATTCTGGTCGCTTTGTAATATTAATATTGAACCACTTTACTCACATGAACTGATTTAAATATGTTTTTAGTACCTTTATGGATGTTGAGAGAGGAAATGTCTTTGTTGGCTATGCAGGCCTCACGGAGCCATTGGATTTCAACTAAAATGTCTTAATTTGTGTTCCGAAGATTAATGAAGGTCTTACGGGTGTGGAATGACATGAGGGTAAGTAATAAATGACAGAATTTTCATTTTTGGGTGAACTAACCCTTTAATTAATTTTTTATTTTGATTAATTTTTTGAATGAAACAGCTAGCATTATGCAATGATTTAAGACATTTCTCCTTATCTCCTCCTGCTCCGAGGTATACTCCTTATACCTCGACGGACTCAACGGATGAAATGAGTCAGAGAAGAGTTCTGTGTGAAAGAAGGCGAAGGCGGAGCCTCAGCGCACACCTCCTATTATGTTATTGTCACGGACCAATGGTAGATGTTTTGCAGCTGGAGGGAACTTTTCCTGAGAGTCGCTTTGGCAAGCCGTTTCGAACTCCCAAAACGAAAACAAAACAAACATAGCCTTATTTTGTTCTAAATGATGTCGCATCTGTTTGTTCTTCGATTCCGTTTGGATTAAATCTGGGCTTTTAGAAGAAAATGTTCCATATAGAAAGCTTCATATAGAACCTTTTAGGGGTTCCCATCACAAGATCATTTTATGGATTTAGTTGTAATTAATTTTGTTTAATTCTTTTTTATTTTGATTATTATTATTATTTTGAATGAAACAGCTCATATTATGCAATTATTAAAGACATTTCTCCTTATATAGAAACTTTTTTGGCATAAATGGTTCTTTAAAATGGAGTCTAGAACCCTAGGGTTCAATGTAGAACCCATGTTTACACCTGCAAAAAGATTTTGTCAATCCGATCAACAGGTGGACGAATCTAAATACAGGTGTAAATTAGGGGTGTAATGGTTCTCTGTAAAAAAAACAACTGTTCGGTTCTCCACACACGGTTCGCCACTCACTTGCACCGCGGTTCATCCCAAACCTGACAACACATCTATAACATGGTTTGTTGAAAACAACAATGTGCAAAACAGACAGACGGATTCGGCTAATGTATGTTTCAGTCGATGGATTCGCATTCTGGTTTCCCAATACGTTACAACAGCGATGATCAAAAGAACATGGACAAAACAGTCTCTCTTTGTAAACAAATGTTCAATGCGAGTGCCGTATGCTCGAATATGAGCAGTCATTTACGTCGTCATCACCCGCGCGACGTGAGCCCTGAACATCTGTGTTTAAACTAAACTTATTTAAACCTTGCCAATTTAAACATTCATCCATAAGAAGTGAAAGAGAAATGGTAGGTTATGTCTTGAGGGAATCGTATGTCTTAAAGAGACAACAGTCTAGTATTCGTGATTAAAAACCGAACCGTGAGTAATCTGAACCGGTGCAATCCTAGTGTAAATTTTGAGTTTGTCCACTTTCGACCACTTCCAGAGGTAGTTGAAAACGCATTACATTGGATTGCTTTCATAGTGTAATGTGGTCGAATGTGTTCGAACAGTGCAAAAGACCACCTACTCTCCACCTGAACTAATGCATAAACATTATGGGAAGCACTCTAGCCAGACTGGATTTAAACTTTGTCGGCTAAAGACCCAAGTTTTGTTTGAAGATGAAAAATGTACCAAGCACAATGTTCTCTCACTATTCCTGATTTCTGACACACACTCACAGCGTTCGGCTGGTCTTGTGGCTGTCAGAGTTGTCATGAAAGCTGCTGCTCTGTATGTTTTTCCGTCGTCTCTGGATGCATTCATATGTAAATTGCATGAGCTTATTTCTTCCATTAGATGGAAAGATAAAAAAAAACCATACATTTATCCACCCACAGACCTTCCCCTCGAAGAAATCAGGACAGAAGTGGTTGAAAGTGGACAAAAGAGACGGACTAAAACACTAGGTATAAACGGGTATTTGTGATCTTAATACCAGCTGTAAACAGGGCCTTTGTGACAGCATGCCCCAATAGCAGGACATGTTAGCACAAAAAAATGTCCCAAAAATTTTTTTTTCTGGGGCAAATATTGCTGTATAAAAGCAGTATTTGAAATAATGCCAGCTTTGAGGAACTAATACCTTGTTTTGACCAGAGTGCAGTTCTGTTTCCATAATCTCCATATGGGAACCAACAATCAAGTCAACAAAGGTTTGATTGTTATTTAGTTGTGCACGAGTGGAGAACTAAACAGGTTTAATCTCGACTCAAGCTTTTTCTTCCCTTGAAAGTAATTGATTGAAATAGTTTCCTCCTTGACTCGAGGGACACACTGACTTTGATAATTAAAAATGAGGCTAGAACGTGATTTTCATAAATACAGATCACTTTCATTGTGCTTTGATGTGGTCATTGCCGCTGGGTTGTGTTTCCTGTACTCAGAGTTGTTAATTAACTCTCCTGGATTGGTTTTGGGGGATAGAGGGATTCAGACCATCGTAAGCATGAGATAATATCTCATCTAGCACTTATGCATTGTTTTCCAAACAGATCCTTAAGAGCCATGCCAGGAATACTTCTTGTCAGCAGTATTGAGTGATGTGTTGTATGGCGAGTGATAGTAGTATTTAGACATGGGGAATCCCTTTTATCTGTGTGCATCTCAACTTTCATGTCAAGGCGCTCTGTTCTAGTTCTCTTCCGTGACCTAGTTAGCTGCTTTTCGGTCTACTTAGGCAGCATCATAATCTAAATGAAACCTTGTAAGTGACTAATTTCAAATGCTTGTTACGCAGAGGGAGACTTGACTGCAATTTATTCAAAAGGAAGTTGCGTCCCAAATGACGCACTATAAGCTATGCACTTATGTATTCACCCTAGTGTTAATTAAAGCTGTGACAGTTGATTGCATGAAGTGTCCAACATTCCACACTTCATTTATTAAGTGCATCATCCGGGTATGCTTAATTATTAAAGAGTACTTTTTCTATTTGAAATCTTCGTTGTGAACACACTACCCACTATTTATACCACAAAACGGCATTGAATAGTGCATAAAAATGTGAATTGGGATTAATTTTATGTAGTAATTTTTTATATACTTTTTATAAGTGTTGTATTTCTATTAAAATTAGAAATTAGCAATTAGAAATTGCATTAATTATTTTTATAACTATACTAGAGACTACACTTTATTTCAATAATTTATTTTATTATTTATGATTTTATTTAATGTTTTATAAATTTAATGTTTGTTTTATGAATAGCAATTTGAAATTAATTCATTAGTCCATTTTTATAACTACACTAGAGATTTGACTAGTTTGGTCGTTTTTATTATTTATAATTTTATTTAAATATTTTATAGTATATAAATTAACTAAATGTATTGTTTTTATAATAAATAGAAATATAAAATCAATTAATTAGTCACTTTTTGTAGCTACAATAGAGTTTATTCCTATAGAGATCATTTTTTAATAATTCTATTTATTTATTTTTATAATGTATGATTTTTACTATAGATACAAATATTAAATTAATTTATTTATCAAAATTATTCTACAATTTCAAAAAAATAGAGACTTGACTAATTAATTATATTAGACTTTATTATTTATATTTTTATTTAATAAATCAATATAGACATATTCATTTAAAAATATACACATTTTAATTTATTAAATAAAAATAAATGAAAATTTTTATTAAATAAAAATATGATATATAGTTAAAAAATCATTTTTTATTTTAATAAAGGAACATGAAATGAATTTATTATTGAACTTTTCTATCAATACTTTACAGTACCAAATGAAATAATTATTTATAGTTGACATTTCTCATACTTCTGATTTTATTTTTTTTGCGCATCATCTCTACAAAGTATGCATATGATGATCTGGCTATATATTTCATTTTTGATGGTGCAATAAAGATTTGGTCTAGGTAAGCAGCTCACTTGGTTTTTTGTCTCACTAGTTTCCTGTTCTTCTTAATGTGGCCTATAATTCTGTTTACCCAGAATGCATCAAACACACCATTCATACCTGTTCCGCCCTCCGTTTTGATGAGTGATTTAATGGAAGGGTTATTATCTCTGGTGCTGAAGGCAGCTGTTTTAAAGTGGTCGTCTATGATGTCTAACCTCAAGACAGGTGGTTTAGGTAGACAGACTTGTGTACATGGTTAGTTTTTCTTGATCTTCCGGCTTGGAGAGAGAAACAGGGGGCGTTATTGTACTGGAGTCGGGTGGAAATTAAAGGCCTGTGATCGGAGCTCGGAGCGAGTAAACTCATTTCAACGCGGCTTTGTGTAGTCATGTGTGTCTGAATCCTGTCTTGTTACGCTCGGCTGCACGGCGCAGGGAAGAGGGGCGGAGGGGAGACCCCAGGGTTCGGTGGAGGAAAAACTGAGATAATGTGAAGGAGAGATTTTCTGGAAACTGGATTTTGTTAATCTGTTCTCAGCGTATCACACTGGGGCTCAGGTAATCAGAGGAACACATGCTGTTATGTGTCTTTGGGAAAATATTTGAGCTGGAAAAGTTTGTCCTCGAATGTATTTGAGAAAGTTTGGTTGGTTTGGATCGAGTGTTGTAAGTTCTTTCTTATATTGGAACGTAAAGTCCACACTAGAGTAACTACTAGCTAGGTTGTATCTAACTCTGTACTCGGTACTTATTTGTTCTTAAAGGGATAGTTCACCCAAAATGAAAATTACCCCATGATTTATTCACCATCAGGCCATCCTAGGTGTATTTGACTATCTTTCTTTCTTTCAGACAAACACAGTCAGAGTTATATTAATAAATATCCTAGCTTTTTTACTAATGGTAGTGAAGGGGTTTTAAAGCCCCCAAAAATGCATCCGTCCATTGTAAAAAATAATCCATACGACTCAGGAGGGTTAATAAATGCCTTCTGAAGCAAAGCAATGCATTTCTGTAAAAAATAATATCCATATTTAAAACTTTATAAATTCAAATAACTAGCTCTTCTCTTCTATCAAAATACTCTGAAATTTCTCTTTAAAAAATCTCATTTTAGACTTCTAATTCGTGACTGGTGTTTTGTTTTGCTCTCTCCTCTGTGCTTCCATCATGCGTTTCATCAGTACATCATGCGTCGGGTCAGAGGTCACTCTTCTGCCGCAAATCGATGTGTACGGCCGTCTGCCTGAAACTAGTTATTATAGTTAATAATGTTTTAAATATGAATATTTTCTTACAAAAACACATCACTTTGCTTCAGAAGGCCTTTAATAACCCCCCGGATTACTTTTATGGTGGGTGGATGCATTTTTACAAATATAAAGCTTGGAGGAGCAAGGGTACTGTATTTTAAATATATCTCTGATTGTGTTAGTCTGAAGAAAGTCATGTACACCTAGGATGGCTTGTAAATCATGAAATAATTTTAATTTTGGGGGGAACTAATCCTTTAAGGCAGAATGTAGCTAGTAGGTTGTAAGCTCTCTGTAAAGTAATGCGTAGTTGCACAATATGACGTTTACCCTCAATGATCCAATTCTTTAAATACTTTAAATAGCTTTAAATACATGAGCCGAAGTTGTGTTTAAATGCTGCAAATTTTTATTTTGCCTCATGTTTCTAATGATAAAATTTTCCATTAAATATGATACTTAATCATAAATAACAAAAGTGTTTTTATATGTAAATAACATTCTGAAACTGTATTTGAAACTAAATGAATAAGGATCAATAAATAAATATTTAAAAAAATGACATTTATTGATTATGACTGATTTTATTTGACAAGCACAACATGGAGCGATGCACACGGTGGCTGATTGAGGAGCCGCTAATAAAGTAATCTTTTCACATAATGTTCTCTCTCTTAAAATGTAATAAAACTACGCTGAGTTGTAACTTCCACACAGCTGGTGGAACCAGCCCCTGGATTTCTGTACAGTTTGTGTGCTAATCCTTGTATTTACCTTTGTAGATTGTGATAGAAAGAAAATGAGAAGAATTGAAACCAAAACACATCCGTAAACTTTGTCTTTTATTTATTTTTTGTAGCAGCAAAAACTTCAACACAGTTTTTAAAATGCACTGCCCATTGCAAGCACTTTTTCCTGAAGCAAGCTCTTCTGCGGGCTCTTCTAGAGCAAATCATACTATTGTGAAGCCTTGTTTATGCTTGACACGTTCAGTTTGGTGTGAACCAATGCAGACGTGCTCCAGAGGTGTTTATACTTCACACGCTCTCCAGAAACAACAGGTGGCAGTTCAGAAAACATCATCTGAACCAACAGAAACCACAGTGAGGGGTAGTGCACTGAAGTTTGCATTTGTAAATGACGTTACTTTTGCCAGGCACATTTATATGGATAAGTATTGGTAGGTTGACCCATGTGCTTATAGGTAAAAAATGAATCCACCATCTTTCTCATTTGTTTTTAGTAATTAGTTTTACTACTATAGTAGTAATGTCAAAAGCATCATGGTTGTGCCGAGTGTCACGGTGATACCATTGCTGTGCCATTACACTTAACCTAGCAGTTTCCCTCCAGTTTTGTTTGTTTGGTCTCTGACAGTCAGAAACATCACAGTGGCCCGTTTCATGTGTAAACATGTAGCACAGAGCTGCTTAAGCCTTTACAGTAATTACTGTTAATGCTAATGTTGTTTTCACATGCAGATTGTCTTAAAGGTCAATCATGTGACCTCATTCTTCCTCTGTGCTTGAGATGAACTTTATCTTCTGTTGTTTGCTTCTTAAAGGCACAAGTAAAAGGGAGAACTGGTTGGTTGAACCTTAAGCATGTTGAAAGGTGGATTTTAAGGCTTGTCATGCGCGAGACACTGCAAAAAACAAGTACACTTCTATAATGCTCTATTTTCTTGCACTAATTTTGTACTTAAAAAATCTTCTTTAGTAGTTTTTAAGATAATCTTAAGAACATCTAAGTGTACTCAACTGTGCTATTTTGAGACAGCATGAAATATGAACTAAAACGTGCTTTTAATATACTATCTCTGTATTTAAAAATATATTAAGTTACCACTTGCAGTTCTCTATGGGTTCAAATGAACTATATGTGATATCTAAATACATTTTTTAAATACAGAGATAGAATATTAAAAGCACGTTTTAGTTCATATTTCATGCTGTCTCAAAATAGCACAGTTGAGTACACTTAGATGTTCTTAAGATTATCTTAAGTAGTACTAAAGAAGATTTTTTAGTATATTAAGTATAGAATTAGTGCGCGAAAATAGAGCACTTTAAGTACATTATAGAAATGCAAGCGCAATGGTTAAAGATGTCCGTCTAGTGCATTTACATATACATACATACGTTTTGCTAGCGTACCCTTAAAGTTTTTTTAGGCATTTTTTTAAAAATGTTTTTAAAATGTTGTTCTAGGTTATACGAGTGTTAAGGGAACATTACACTTTACAGTTTTGCAAATATTATGGGACGTTCCTTTGAAAGTAAAGACTACATTCTGAAATAAGTTGTGGAACAAACAAAGTTTCAGAAAAAAAGTTCCATGAATGATGTATCGGATCAGATAACTTTAAACAAACATTCTATTAATGTTACTAGAAGAACGTTTGTTCAGAACTTTGAGAGAACCTTGCCTGAACGTTCTGAGAATGTTCCCTGTTATCTGGGGTTGCACTTCTGAAATTCTTTCTTTCAGGCTTGTTGTCGGGGGTCTCAGGTATGTTTACCCCCACCTCCCATCCCCCATCCATACAACCCTTCCACCTATTCAAGCACGGGGGCAGGGATCATCACCTAATGTCCCTGAGGAGGTGCTAGGGCATGCCTGGACATCCTATCAGCATGTCGTTCACGGGCTTCAAAGCCGCTAGATTAGGGCAGGATGCTCCGACCGAGAGGAACTCAGGAAATATGGGCAATTTTATGACCAATTAATGTGGTTGTGTAGAGATTCGTCTGAAATTAGCGTTCAAAGGGTCACTTTGATATAATGTTATTATTTTATTACTGGATTTAGTTAATGTCAGTTCTGTTTTCAATGTTTACGGATCACTAAACTGATGGTGTGTGTTTTGAGTCAGTGTTATTTTAATATTATTTACTTTCGATTATAGTATTTATAATTCTAAATTAGCTTCTGTTTTCATGTTTTAGTTTTATTTTAAGTTTTAGTAATTTTGTTGTTTGTCAAATCTCCTCCTGTATGTTTAAAACAACATGGATATCACACTGTTTATCGCATTTTTGATACAAACAACTACGCTAATTAATTCACGGTTTGTACAGCACTATTATGGCTCTTTTTTTCTTATTTGGGTGTCTCTCAGGTCTTCTGTGAGTCTGGATATTGAGTCGACCTGTCACTCGAGGGGATCCTCTGAAAGACCTGTCAATCATTCATCACACCACAGTGACCTCCCTGCACAGTTTTGCCAGAGGCACATACTTTAAAATCATAAAATGTTCTTATATTTCTGAACCTCATTACACTGGCTGTGTGTTTTATGTTGCATTCGGTGTGTCTTTCAGGCAGATGGTAAATCTGTGCCGTTTTCATTATTGCTGCAATGCCCCTCCTGGCGTTTCTCAATTAAACGTTTCTACGGCTTCTGAACTAATTTAGCAAGCAAAACAGACAACAAAACAGCATTACAAGTAATCCTGATGAAGAAGGATAGAAAATTATAGAATTGCCTAAAATTCCCCTCTTTGTGATGCAAAATAGGGAACTTGGGAAATTTGGAGCAGCAGTTGAAGGCATAGAAACTTGCTTGAAGAAATATATTTGGTAGAGCTACAACTGAATGTCCATTTAAACACACACTCATACTGCTCACTCTGTTCTCCAGGTGCATTGTGGGTATCAGCAGAATGACTTGTTTTTAGACCATCTCCAATATCACGCTCATAAAAACATCTCGTAAAAGAGGATCACCCCTGGAGCATGCCACAAAAACATCACACTTATCCTGGCATGTAAATAGCAGTTGTTTCCATTTCAGTTTTTTTTTTCAGGGAACTAAAGGTTGGATATAGTAGGATGATTTTTATATCACTATATGTAAACTGTATTATCATACAACTACATGTGAAGATGGATATATATATATATATATATATATATATATATATATATATATATATATATATATATATATATATATATATATATATATATATATATATATCATACTTTATTTAAAACAAATCTCAACAGTATACTCATATTACACTCTAAAAAAAAAATACTGGGTTAAAAACAACCCAAGTTGGGTTGAAAATGAACAGACCCAGCAGCTGGCTTAAATGTTTGCCCATATGTTGGGTAGTTTTATTTAACCCAACTATTGTTTAAAAATTACTATACAGCTGGCTTAAAATGAACCCAAAATAGGTTAAAAATCAGACACATAATTACTAGAAGCAACAGTAATAATTAAAGGGTGAATGTTTATTAATAAGCAGTTTAATAAATGTTTATTGTTTAATTATTAGTCATTAAACTTATTAATAAATGTTAATTTCCAATATATTTTGTGTTCATTTTAAGCAAACAATACAGTCATTTTTTAAACAATAGTTGGGTTAAATAAAACTACCCAACACATTGGGCAAACATTTAATCCAACTGCTGGGTCTGTCCATTTTCAAACCAACAAGTTGTTTTTAACCCAGCATTTTTTTTAGAGTGTAGTATGAGTATACAGTTGAGATTTGATATATAAAGCAGGTTGGGCAAACATTTAACCCAGCTGCTGGGTTAAAATAACCCAATTGCTGGGTTAGTACATTTTCAACCCAACTTGGGTTGTTTTTAACCCAGCATACATAGAGTGTATTAAGATATTAAAAACACTAACACCAGAATCAATGAGTATTGTGAATAGAACTATACAAATAAATTTGATGTGAACTGCATAATGTAGCAAAAAGGTCCAATGTCAGTAGCGTAGTAATGCGTGAAGCACCATTGGTCAATGTGGTGATTCTGCGTGACCAACTTGAACATGAGTACATTCTGCATGAGGAAGTTTTTCGCATGAAACTCTAGATTGCAGATTCCTGTTAAAATGACACACAAAATTTGACCAAGCGTTGGTAAATTTGACTGCAGTCCACTGGATTAGTCAGACAAACAAGATCATCTCTGGGGGTGATTAATTCAGGTTAATTTTATGCTGTTTATCCATTTTGAATTTGGTTTTGGAGTTGCTGTCTTATATAATCCAGTATGCTAGTTATTGTTGTACTTTTATAAAGTGCTGTGAATTAATTACCCTGCATGAACATCAGAAACGGGCCCTTGCTGATTTTCTTGGCAGGAAAATTCCTTCTTTTCCACCCTGCAGCTCCTGATGAGTTTTAGGTTTTGTTTCCAGCTGTCTCTAAGCGTTCTCCAGCTCCCACGCTTAGAAACACACCTCAGGTTGAGCTTTGGGGCAAAAGGTGCTGTTTTCAGCCCTTTGCATCCCTAAAGCTGATCGGCTTGACTTTCAGAGACCGCTCTCCTCATGTCTGGACAGGTCATGGTATGTCTCTAATGTGTGTTCGGGGAATCTAATAACAAAGGACAGCAAAATACACCTGTCACATTTTTTGGGAGATTTGCAGGTAAACACACAGAGCCGCAAAGCGGGTTCCTAGATTGCGTGATGGAGCCCCTGGGCGTGTTTGTTTGCACACCTCTGTGAATTGGGATTTGGGATGACAGGCACTCATTCCAGGATGTTTACGGCTGTCGGATATTTGCCTGACGTCATGACTGGATTTGATGCCACACTGTTTTTTGTCTCTGCTAGGGATCCTATCAGCTAAAGCAGGCCTTTATTCACAGATAGGATATGTCACACCGGAGCTCATCTCAATAACTGTTGATAAAACAAACATGCTTTGAATATAAATGAGTGTGGTAGGTTTGCATTTGAGTTTAGTGCTGTCTTCAACTGTTTTTGGTGGCATATAAATGAGAGGACCAGTAATGAGCTGGTTAACAAGATTTCGTAAACATAATAAGGTCCCATTACTGCAGCAAATAACATTAAAGGATTAGTTCACTTCAGAATTAAAAATTCCTGATAATTTACTCACCCCCATGTCATACAAAATGTTTATGTCTTACTTTCATCAGTCGAAAACAATTTAAAGTTTTTGAGGAAAACATTCCAGGATTTTTCTCCATTTAGTGGACTTCAACAGGAACCAATGGGTTGAAGGTCCAAATGTCAGTTTCAGTGCAGCTTCAAAGAGCTCTACATGATCCCAGATGAGGAATAAGAGTCTTGCTTAGCGAAACAATCAGTCAGTTTTTTTTATAAAATTTATATACTTTTTAACCACAAATGATCGTTTCACTAAACAAGACTCTTACTCCTCATCTGGGATCATGTAGAGCTCTTCGAAGCTGCACTGAAACTGTAATTTGGACCTTCAACCCATTGTACCCCAGTGAAGTCCACCATATGGAGAAAAGTCCTGGAATGTTTTCCTCAAAAATTTAAATTTGTTTTCGACTGAAGAAAGTAAGACATAAACATTTTGTATGACATGGTGGTGAGTAAATTATCAGGAAATTTTAATTCTGAAGTGAACTAAATCTTTAAGTAATGAGGAGCAATACATTTGTTACTGTATTTATTATACTTTGTTAATTTTACTTAATAAAATATACTACTCTTGTTAGTTCACATTAGCTCAGGTCCATGAAATAATAATAACAGACTTTTTTTGCGAGAGGTCCCGGGTTCAAATCCCGTACGAGCCCCCAATTGTATTAGTAAATTATTTATAATGTTGTTTTGATGTTGCTAGGGTATTCTGGGTGGTTGCTAAGGTGTTTCTATGGTGGTCTGAGTGTTTTTAGAATGTATTCTGAAGTTGCTGTGATGTTACTTTACAGTTGCTTACATGAGTTACATGCTCTGAGTACTAGTAACAGTGCTGCTTGACTTAGAAAACATTACTGATGAATTAAATGATGAACCCTAATGAATGTAAAAACTGTGTTTCATATTTATGCACTCAGTTTGAATCACAGAAGGACCACTGCAGTTATCTAGTTGTTTTTGTCCTCCTCTGTTCTTCAGCATTCATCAGCTCTTCCATGAACGGGTCATGCCCGACTGCTCCCGCTGGAGAGTGTGTGAGTGTGACGTATCCTGATGGTCTCGTGATATAGAGCGGTTATTTTCCCTGTCGAGGGAGCTTGTGTGTTTTGATTTGTGTTGGTTAAGGCACGACACGGCCATTAGTTACAGCTAAACAGGCTCATGGGATGGTTTATGTCTTCACTTAGAGGAGAGACTATCCCCCGGTTTCACAGACGAGGCTTAAGCTAGTCCCAGACTAAAATCCATGTTTGAGCTGTTTTAACTGAAAGCAACTTGCATATCTTAAAATAGATCAGTGCCATTGTTCTGTCTCAATATGCAAACCAGTAGTTTTTCTAAGGCAAATTTATAAAAGCTACTTAAATGCCCCAATTGAACTAAGGCCTAATCCTGACTTAATCCAAGCCCTGTCTGTGAAACCGGGCCTCTATCTATCTATCTATCTATCTATCTATCTATCTATCTATCTATCTATCTATCTATCTATCTATCTATCTATCTATCTATCTATCTATCTATCTATCTATCTATCTATCTATCCATCCATCCATCCATCCATCCATCCATCCATCCATCCATCCATCCATCCATCCATCCATCCATCCATCCATCCATCCATCCATCCATCCATCCATCCATCCATCCATCCATCCATCCGAGGATTCTCTCTTTTTAACTGGAAGTAGATTTATCATGATGGTGGAAGATTGTTTTATAACCTTTTCACATTTGTTTATTAATATATGGGGCAGATGATGTAGGAAGCTCTTTAAATCACAGCCTGAGGCCTGCGGGCACATCGAGCTGATGTTCTGAAATTGCATGTTTTTTACCCATGAACGCTTGCTCTCAGCTGCTGTAGTGTGAGAACTTTGGCCGAGCACTCAGGGATGTTGCTGGCCCTGTGTTCAAGTGCCTTCTATTTTAGTGTTATCCTAATGGTTTACGCTAGCATGTGTATACCCCACTCCATCAGTGAAAAGCTGGCCCTGTTTCCACGGAGACACAGGAGAATTTCTCAGTGTTTACATTTCCTGGAGTTTTGCGCCATCGTGCAACGGGATGCAATTATTCCGTCACATTTTATGACTCGCCACAGAAGAGGTCAGAGTACAAACAAAACGTTGAGACTGTGAGAAAGGTACATAGATAGGAGACTTTTTTTTATATAATTATTTTATATGATATTAAGATTAGTTTTTTTCTTGTTTTAAAAATGTTGCTTTTGATTTAAATTGATCTAGTTTAATGGATGCATTGATAATATTACTGGAAAACAATACAAAGCTTTCTCTTTTTGCACTATTCATTTATTTACTACAGGATATAGCTAAAAATGAGAGTAATGAGAAACAGATGAGACACGCATGCAAATCAAATGCTTGTTACCTAGTTTTGTTTCTGCTCTCCTCAGATGTCTCCTGTCAGCTTCTCGGCTCTTAATGTGCCAAACAAGAACTCTGTGTTCTGGTCCTGATGCTTCGGTTCTGTGTGCAGTTGAGTGAGCAGCACCGTCATGAGCCTTCACTACCGTCTCTCAGCTCCACTGCACACAGACCCCAGATCTGCTCTGGTGTGTTAGCCAGGAGACAGAGAGAATGAAGACAGTATAGGAGAGAATCTAAAACAGCTCCAAACTGATCCCTCTGGTTCCTGTCGTCTATAGGAAGCACAGAGATTTACTTCTTGAAACTAAAGGCCCTGATATACTCTTGGCGAAGTTCTTTTTCTTTGTTCACTTACAGAGTTTGAAATACTTCACAGTGGTATAATGATAGTGAATGTTACTGACGTGGATATGTTTGCACAAGCTCTGCAATTCAGCACTCCAGTCATGTCACATTACATTTATTTATATACCACTTTATTCAATATATTGCTTTAAAGCAAGCAGCTTTACAGTATTAAACATGAAAAACCAGTGTTAGTGTCACTTCCAATTAGAATTACAGCTTCAGTTTCTGCTGTAAAGCAGCTCTCCAGTGTGTTCATGTTTTTACTCGCGTCTGACCTCGACAGACTGAACAGAAGAAGTGAACCAGAGAAGATTTAGACGTCAGAGAAGGCGGAGCCTTAGAGCCACACCTACCTATTACATCATCACCTTGGGCCAGTGGTAGTTTGAAGGTGTTTACCAGCCAAAGCAAACTTTCCAAACTCCAGAAATGAGCTTGAACTGAATTTAGTTTTGGCCTGATTTGGTTTGAAATAACATCACACTAGTTTGTTCTTTGATTTCACTTGAAGTATATCAGGGCCTTAATGTTGATTGAGCTTAAAGGGATAGTTCACCCTAAAGTAAAAATTCTAATCAATTACTCACTTTTTATGTTGATCCAATTCTGTATGACTTTCTGTATTCTGTGCAGCACAGAATAAGATATTTTAAATTATTTCAGGGCAGCTCTTGAGAGCATATTTTGACTATGGGCTGTGAAGGTCCAAAAACAATCAAAAAAGCATCATAAAAGCAGTGCATACAGCTACTATCCTATATGAATACAAAAACCACATTCTAAATCTTCCGAAATGATATGATAGCTTTGTGATTGGAACTAAAAAGTGTTGTCAGATCAAATGGAGACATGCACATTTTCAAACTTGCGACAATCAGTTACAAAACGCGAGACAGTCAATGGTGTTTAAAGGGTTAGTTCACCCACAAATGAAAATTCTGTCATTAATTACTCACCCTCATGTCATTCCACACCCGTAAGACCTTTGTTCATCTTCAGAACACAAATTAAGATATTTTTGATGAAACCCGATGCTCAGAAAGCTACTAAAAATATATTTAAAACCGTTAATGTGACTACAGTGGTTCAACCTTAATGTTATGAAGTGATGAGAATACTTTTTGTGCACCAAAAAAAACCAAAATAACGACTTTTCAACAATATCCAGTGATGGGCGATTTCAAAACACTGCTTCATGAAGCTTCGAAGCTTTACAAATCTTTTGTTTCGAATCAGTGGTTCAGAGAGTGTATCAAACTGCCAAAGTCATGTGATTTCAGTAAACGAGGCTTCTTTAAAGGGATAGTTCACCCAAAAATGAAAATTTTATGTTTATCTGCTTACCCCCAGTGCATCCAAGATATAGGTGACTTTTTTTCTTCAGTCGAACGCAAATTATGATTTTTAACTGCAACCGTTGCCGTCTGTCAGTCAAATAATAGCAGTAGATGGGAACTTCAACTATAACAGTAAATAAAACTTGCTTAGACAAATCAAAATTAAAACCTGCGGCTCGTGACGACACATTAATGTCCTAAGACACGAAACGATCGGTTTGTGCGAGAAACCGAACATTATTTATATAATTTTTACCTCTAATACACCACTATGTCCAACTTCGTTCAGCTTCCTGTTAGTGAGGTCAAAAAAACGCATTGTGATGACGGAAGTGATGTCTCACCCATATACTTCAATGAGCGCGAGACATCACTTCCGTTGTCAGAGCGCGATCAGACCTCACTAACAGGAAGCTGAACGAAGTTGGACATAGTGGTGTATTAGAGGTAAAAATTATATAAATAATGTTCGGTATCACAATTAGTTACTTTTTTAAGGAGTAACACAATATTGTAATGCTTTCCCCAACACTGATCATAACATATAAGTCATGTGTCTGGAGCTGCAATTCCTCATTGACCATGAGCTGGTGATATTACTGTTTATTTTTTTATGGTTGATTATCGCTATGAAGGGATCCATTGTGAAAATTCTGCATGAATAGGCTTTTTACTTCAGAATCTTCAGAATAATCATGAAACTAATCTCAGTGGAGGGAGTTCTTTGTGTTTCTAGCGAATCTAATGCCGCCGGATCAGTATGTGTCAGGAAATTTAGTGCATGTCTCTCCACTGCATATAAATGTCTGGGGTGTTTGTTTTTAGCTGAATAATTTTCAAGCATGCTATTCATTAGAACACTCAGCAGTGTGTGCTAACCGACCTCTCTCTCATACTGAATGAAAAATGTGTCTTTTGGATTTCATTGTGTATATATTTCCATTCATGCTGCTGTTTATTGGAAGCAGCAGTAACCGCAGGTGGATATATCTGCGACCACACACGCACAGCCTCTCATGTGCCGGCTCGGAGTGAAGTCCGTCATCTTGCGTTTGTTGAAGCTGTCCAGAGCGCCTGAACATGTGTGGTCTCCAACCACAGCCGCGGATCTCTTCAATCGCTCTTTCAGTTCTAATTCTGTCATATTTCTCGGCGGTTAGTCTAATTTTATCCCACAGCAGCGTTTCCCCTTGTACCACCTCAGAAAGTGCTGTGTTTGGATAATTTTGAATAGCAAATTTATAACTCTCTTGCCTTCTCTTTTTTCAGATTTTGGAAGTCATCCATAACGCCACGAACGGCATGGTGGTAGGAGCTGATCTGTATGCAGAGTGAAATCTATCATGACTGTGATGTCATTGCCACACCGCAGGTAATATCAGAAACAGTCGTGCTGTACCTGTCAGACTCAATGAATGGCACTATGCATTCAGGGTGAATATGATCTCACTAAGAATGAATTTATAAATATATCAAAATTAATTTTATGTGATGTATTATATTAAAGCTTACTAAGTATGTAATTCTAAAAGTAAAATAAATAAATAAACAAATAAATATGTATGTAAACATACCTTTTGCTTGAATTATTATTAATGAAAAAAGTATATATATGCAAAATTTCAATTGTATGGAAATTGTTTTTTTAATTTTATTATTTTATTATTTTATTATTATGTATATATATATATATATATATATATATATATAGTAGAAAAATATAGTACATTTTCAATAATAATTTACACAAATATTTTTATGTATATTTCAATAATAAATACATTAAGATTTATAAATACATTATAAATATAAATACATTAATTTCAATTGTCTATATATGGAAAATATTTTTATTTTTTATTTTATTATTATGTAAAATGTATATATATATATATATATATATATATATATAGTGCATTTTCAAAAATAATTTATAAATATATTTTATGTATATTTCAATAATAAATACATAAAATTTTTTATATATTAATACATTAAAATGTTTATATATTAATTTCAATTGTTTTTATTTTATTATGTAAAATTTATATTTTATATATATATATATATATATATATATATATATATATATATATATATATAATATAGTACATTTTCACTAATAATTTATAAATCTATCTTTATATATATTTCAATAATAATTAATAATAATTTATAAACAAATAATTTGTAAACAAACCTTTAACTGTATTTATACACTAAAAGGTTTGTTTACACAGACTTTTTTTTTTTTTTTTTTTTTTCAGAGGCAGCATAAATGCAATCCAATAATTGGCCTTAATTATATATCTAAAAAAAGTGTTATTATATTTCATTCATATTTTCATATATTTAAAAGTATTACATTCTTAAATAATACTTATAAATTTCATAATATCTATCTTTAACTACACGTTATACGATTCACTAAAATGAACCAGCTCATAAATTTTATTCATAATTAGACTGTACTGTATAATATCCACAATTTTCATTAAAACAGATTTTAAATTTCATTTCATCACTTGTGTATTTTTATATTTTTTTTGTCTGCTGCAGATACTGAGCCATGGGTAACTCAGAAAGTCATAGCGGCGGCCATGGTTACTATGGAGACGGTCAGCGGCACCTCTCCCGTAAGCACATGTCCCGCTCGCTCCGTCTGTCCAGCAAGCAGACGTATTGTTCCCGCCGAACGCCGTCTGGAAAGCCGGAGCACCGCAACTCCGAGACCAGCACCCGCTCCAGCAGCACTCCCAGCATCCCTCAGTCGCTGGCCGACCACGGCCTGGAGCCCTTCAACGACTCGGACATGCTGCCCGACTTCAGCGGTCCAATTTGGGTGGACCGCGTGGCCATGAATCTCCGACCCATGTCCTTCCACAATCATCCGGCCCATTCTCCCACACCGTCCCACACCGTCACTGCTAAACCGGCCGACGCCGAGCCACCAGAGGACACGACTCAAGTCCAGCACACACGGGACGGCTCCCAAGAGGGGTCCAGCTTTAAGAAGAAACGCTCCAAGTCTGCAGACATGTGGAGGGAGGACTCGCTGGAGGTGTCCTTATCCGACCTGAGCCAGGAGCACCTGACCAGCACGGAGGAGATCGGAGACACGCCCGAAGACTGTGAAGCCCGTTTGCAGGCGTCTGCTCAGGAGCTGCTGGACTCGACCCGCGCCAATTCTTTAGACGAGCTCTACGGACCGAAGAGCCCCACCTGCAGGCCGACACATGGACGCTATGCCAAATGGCACAAGGGTGGCACTACAAGCAGAGAAGGTGACGAGGATAAAATTATCTCGCCCTGCGAGGACGATGGCGCCGCCTACGGCGCGTACACACTGCCCTGCCGCCGGTCTCACTGTCTGTCGGAGGGACCGACCAATCATCAAGGAGTAATGCAAGGGAGGCGGGCACAAACCATACAGGTGAGTTTTGCTTGGCTAGCCCCGCCCACAGTGAAATCTTATTAGACTCCTATTGGTCCCTGCTCCATGTTACCGAATATTATACTCCAAATAATGTAATTGTGTTGTATCCAGGGATATTATTGTATATTAAAACTAAAACCATAAAAAAAAAAAACATTTTCTGTTTGTTTCACCATAACACAGCATTTCTTATTTTTATAACTTGATGTACTAAAATAACTAAAACTAAACCTGAAATAAAAATTAATAAAAACTATATAGACCTATATAAAAAAAAACTAATAAAAATGACAAAAGCACACAACAAAAATTACTAAAACTTTAAATAAAATGAATATATCAATAAAAACTCATTTAAATGTGATCTATACAATTGTAAAATATAAATAAAAATGTTTTCTAATTATTTAGAATTTTTCATATTTATAAGTATAAAACAATACTATTATATTTTCATAATTAGTATTTTTTTGTGTTTTGTCTATAAAAATGTATAATATAAATACATTATATATATTTTTTTAATCTTTGGTACTTTTTAGATTTTATCTATATAAAATATAAATACCATTATATGTTATCTTTATTTTATTTTTATTTTTTTATGTTCTATCTATTAAACATACAAAATATAAATACCATTATATTTTTACATAAACATTTTATTGTGAGAATTAAAATATATGGAATATAATAACTACAGTCAAACCAAAAATTACTTTTTGATATTTTTGATATATTTTTACTAGTGGGTGCAGGACACTATAGTTCATTTCTGTAAGTGAAGATAGCAAAATAAAGTAAAATGTGACATATTATACCCAAAAACTCTTCATACAGTGGACTACCAGTAAAACTGCTACAAATTTGGAACCAAAAATTATTCAGATACTTTGATCTGACCATGTTTTAGTGTTATCTGACATAATTAAGATGATTTTTTTCTGACACAGTTTAACTCTGAGATCTTGTCATATTTTATTACTGTAGTGAATAAAGTGAATTAATGAATCAAGGTGTCTGAATAAATTTTGGTTTGACTGTATGTAAGAAATATTATCCTGTTCAGTCTAGTTTACTAAGTGAAAACAGAACAGAAACTGATTTGAACAGAAAATGTTTCATATTTTAGTAAAGTGAAGTGCAGTTGTTCTCCAACTGGTCACCACCGCATCATGTTAGACATTTACATAAAGTTGAACTCTGTACAACTTTGAGGATACTTGTTAAATTGGCAACTCTCACTGAAAATGAATGACTTTGTTTGAATGATTAGAGTCATTCTCTTTGAGAGTGAATGCCCTGTAGGTGTGCTGTGTGAATGTGAGTGTAATGTTGTGCTAGTGTAGGTGTACCGTAGGGAATTTCAGTCTTGCTGTGAATGTTCGCTGCGGTTAATCCCCCAGAATCCATCAGAATCTCCTCATGTAGAGACTGTACATATGAATGACTCATTTGTGTGAGTTCAGTTCACACAAACTCCACTATTGTTCCACATCGGACAGTGTTATGATTTCACTAGATTTCAACCCAGTCAATTGTTGGTGCAAACTAACAAAAATGTAATGGTAATTATATATATATATATATATATATATATATATATATATATATATATATATATATATATATATATATATATATATATATATATATATATATATTAATAATAATAATTGAAAAAAAAACAAGGGAAAAAATATATATATAATTTGTTTATATTTTTATAGATATATAGATATAAAATTAATGGTATTTATATTTATATTTTACACACACACACACAAACACACACACACACACACACACACACACACACACACACACACACACACACACACACACACACACACACACACACAGTTGGTGCAGGACACTATAGTTCATTTCTGTAAGTGAGGATAGCAAAATAAAGTAAACTGTGACATATTATACCCAAAAATTCTTCACACAGTGGACTACCAGTAAAATTAATAACAATTTGGAATTATAAATTATTCAGACACTTTGACCTGACCATGTTTTGCTTAAGTGTAATCTGACATAGTTAAGATAATTTTTTTTCTGACACAGTTTACCATTTTTTTATAATTTATTTTATTTTTATAATTCAGTTTATTCACTATAGTTAAAAAAATGGTAATAAAATATGATGAAATTAAATGAAATGTTCTGAATAAATTTTGGTTTGACTGTATATAAAAACAAATAATTTAGTGGTATTTATATTTTATTTTTTATAGATAAAGAACCAAAAAACAAATAACTATAAAAAATAATAATATTTGAATATTTATAGATAAAATATAAAAAAATACAAAATAATTTAAAAAAAAATGTATTAAAGTATTTATATTTGATATTTTTCCAAACATAAAAAATCCATAAAATTCAATTGTATTCATGTTTTATATATTTATAGATAAATTACAATGAAATGCCATTATACTAC
The DNA here is from genome assembly GCF_024489055.1 of Chanodichthys erythropterus. NCBI lineage: Eukaryota > Metazoa > Chordata > Actinopteri > Cypriniformes > Xenocyprididae > Chanodichthys > Chanodichthys erythropterus. The sequence goes on along the minus strand of NC_090237.1, from coordinate 5,894,299 downwards.
CATGGTTATTTGTACATGTACAGTCATTTTTAAAGACATGTACTGTTTATTGCAGTTCATCATATAGAATACTGTAACACAATTTCACTTTATTGAAAGCATTTGTAACACGAATTAATCAAAATTATTTTTTTTATATGAATATAGTACTTGAAAATTATAACCAAAAGGTGAAAAAAGAGGGAAAATACTCCAGGGCTGCACTGATAATAAAAAAAGAATAAATAAAATACATATTACACATTATTGTAACAGCATGTGTAGTTGTTCATTATAGTGAATTACAGTGGTGGTTCTAGTCTGCTCTCTCTCTCTCTCTCTCTTGCTTTGGAGTGGGTGGAATTTCAGCTAAAATTGCAATTAGCTTGTAATGATAATTTTTTAAATTTTTAGCTATAAAATTGAGAATATTTTAAAATAATTACTGCATAAATGCTTGGAATTTGCCATCATTCTGTTTTGAATGTGTTTTTAATCATTTTGAATGCAGTGCATTAGCATTAGAAAAATGTGCTGAAAATACACAGTATTTTGCATGTTGTGGAGTATGAATGGGAAAAGTGTGGTCACTGAATGCATTTTGTCTGAAGGCAATGAAAAATCAGTTTGATCTGCATTGACTTCTGTTTTTTTTTTCTGACTGTGTGAAGAGTTTTGAAAATGTGGTTTCAGTATTGAACAATGCTTGTTAGCGACTGAAAAAAACTGTAAGATCACTGTACTATTGTACCACAACAGTGCTTTTCTATAGACGTACTAACTGTCATCCTGTCTGACGTGTGTTGACAGCCATAGTGCATTGTGGGTAGTGGACTGTCACATTGTCCATATGTTGGTGGTTGTTTTTTCCTGATGATCCAGATCCTGGAGTCAGACTTCTGTGAGAACAGCTCGCTTCTTTTGTCATGCTAATGAGCTGTAACTGACAGAGGAACGAGATTGAGAGAGAGAGAATGAGGAGAAAAGGTAGAGAGAGTTGAGGTCTAGATTTATTTTTGCCTATATATTTCTTGCATATACATACGCAAGTGTTTCAGTTACATGTAGGTATTTGCTAGAGCAACAAAGAAAAAGATAAAGACAGAAAATCACTGTGACTCTCCCTCCCTGTGAGGCACCATCGGTGAAGATGAATGGCATGCCAGGTCGCACAGTCCAGTCATGTGACTCCCGCTAGATGCCGGGTTTGGTGGGTAATATCCCATCATTCCCCAGCAGCAGTACAGTGTGGTATTGTACAGTAAAGTTTACAGCACTATAACTCGACACACACGGTTCAGACAGTGCTGTGGTCTCTCAGACTGACGTCACCGCCTGTAACATGTTCACTTCAGCATGTCCTCTGCTTCTGAAGACGTGCTGCAGGTAGGAGGAATGAAGATGTGTTGGAGAAGAGCCACGTTTATCTTAGTCTTTATTTCTTTCAGTCTGTTGAAAACAAACTTACTCTGAAAAGCGAATTATGCAGTACGTGAATCTCACACTGACCTTCTACCTGTGTGGTTCAGGATGTCACGGCAGGAGACGGCAGTGATTATGAGGACAGCGGTATCGATGGGCTGACGGGGGACAGCGAGGCGTCTCAGCATCAGGCTCGCCGCTACAAGACCATGTCTGCGTCGTTCTCCGTATACTCCACGTCAGCAGGGGGCGCCTTCACCGGGAGCGACAGTGGGAGCAGCAGCGGGGCTGGAGCGGGACCCTCAGACGGCACACAGGTGGGCAAAATGATTTATTACTGTTTACTTCAGTTCTTCTGTTGCATCCGAATATCAGTAAATACGGATTAACATCAGATAGATGTAATGCTAGCATCTAACGTCATTTTTAATGTTTTTAATTGTTTTTTAGATACAATTTATTGACCTTATTCCTGACTAGCCTACTGTGTTTTGAATTATAGGTTGCACTTCCGGGTTGGGGAACTTCCATTTAAAAAGACTGAAACGAATAATTTCAAATCATAAGATTGCCCTACAAATAAAGCTTATCTGTCAGTTTGACTGAATGAGCGGTCAATGTTTCTTTCATGTTTTATTTTCAGAAATCATGAGAATAACGTAATGCTTGGCATTTTAATGTAACATGTTATAACAAGAATATCTATGGCAAGAGCTCTTTTCAGTCGCTGCTTTCTATCCTCATGATTATTTTATTTTGTCTCTTTGCATACCGCTGTAATAGTATGAAAAAGGACAACAGATACTGCACATTTGTGGTCTATTCTCCCGATATAATTTACGATATATCCCATTAATAATTCACTGGAATGCACAAAGAATCTCTCGTTTTTCTCCAGGTTTGTTTTCACAGGTAAATACAATTTATTATCTGTAAATAAGATGGAAATCACTTTGAAATAGTATCACGCACGCAAGTTCATGAACATTTTTATTAAGGCAACATATATTACATAATGCAGATATATATCACTACAGTTGTATTTAACCCGTCCGTTATTGCTGTGGAAAGCATGGCGCTTTTTCATGGTCTGTTGAAAGGACTTTGTTGATGCTTTTACACTTTTAAATGTCCTTTTAATGTTCAATTATTGAAGGGTGAGTAGAATAATGTCATCTCATTGTCCCATTTTAAAAACAAAAAGTATTATTGCGTTCATAGAGCGAGTCTTTCACTGACTGTTTACAGCTTAACTGAAGTTACTCCCATAATTGGCACAAAGCATCATGGGGCGTAGGAATAAGGTGGATAGTTTTATATGACATTTTGATAAATAAAATGTTAAGATATTTCAGAGAGGCACCCAACTCTCTTACGTTTTAATGCAATATTAGGAAAGATATCATAGGCTTTAATTAAGGAAGTAAATAGGGTATATTTGAAGAGTTCGGTTCTAAAATGCAATAACTCTATTTTGATTAATTTGAGTAAAAAGGTGTTTTCTTTACCAAGAAGGCAGCAAGATGAAAACCACTATTTTCTGTTTCAAACTTTCACATAGCATCTTTACGGAAGTGGATCAGGGCCAAGCAATAATAAAAAAATAAAACCATCTTGAGATTAAAGTTGTTAAATTTTGAGAAAAAAGTCGAGATAAAATTTTGAGAATAAACTCTTTAAATTATGACTTTATTCTCAACATTTTATCTCGACTTTTTTTCTCATAATTTAATAAATTTGTTCTCGTAATATAACAACTTTTTTCCTCGTAATTTAATGACTTTATTCTCAACATTTTATCTCGACTTTTTTCTCAAAATTAAACTAGTTTTTTTCTCTTGATTTAATGACTTTATTCTCAACATTTTATCTCGACTTTTTTCTTGAAATTTAATGACTTTTTTCTCCTAATTTAATGACTTTATTCTCAACATTTTATATCGACTTTTTTCTTGAAATTTAATGACTTTTTTCTCCTAATTTAATGACTTTATTCTCAACATTTTATCTCGACTTTTTTCTCAAAATTTAACGAGTTTATTCTCAACATTTTATCTCGACTTTTTTCTTGAAATTTAACAACTTTTTTCTCGTAATTTAATGAGTTTATTCTCAACATTTTATTTCGATTTTTTTCTTGAAATTTAACAACTTTAATCTCGAGATGGTTTTATTTTTTTATTATTGCTTGGCCCTAATCCTCTTCCGTACATCTTTTGGTTATAAAAAAATGAAAAATTGAAATCTACATTTTGATTTTAAAACGTTTATTATAAAAACAGATTATTTTTTCCCAAAATGCAATAAATCCATGACACGTTTTTTTTTTTTTCAAAATGCAATATCAATATAAAAGTTATTTTTCATATTGAAAATACACAGCAAAGTAAGTTGATTCACATATATGACAGCCTCTGAACTTTGTCAATACTAATCTTATATACAGGCATTTGACTAAAAATACATTCAGTCGTCGCTCCCAAAATGAATTCAACAAGTCATCTCGTTAATGTTATAAATTAATTATGTCTCTGTTTGTCATTCATTATTGATTAAAGAGTATCTGGCGCCACCACACAGTTCAAATAAACACATTTGCCGAGCACATTGGTATTAAAAACAGCTTTTAAAATCTGTCAATGATTCAGTTTTGGGGACTGTGACAGAGGTTTGATGCTGTCCCGACTCGAGTGCCTCATCTTCTTAATCTCTTAAACATGATAGAATAACATGACAGATATTGCATTTTGCGCAAAATGAATGAATGACTTTTCAATACCAAACACATACAATACTTATTTTGGCGGAAACTCCGTTTTTTTAAAAATTGGCGTTTATCGCGTTTTGGAACCAAACTCTTCAATTTTATTTTATGTTATCATTAAGAACAAACTATGAACAAGTGATTTGTATGTTATTTGTACGTTTGTGATGCAGTTTAGCATCTGTACGGTGATAACAGATCTGTGTGTCTCTGATCAGGGTGTCTATGAGAACTTCCGTCAGGAGCTGGAGCAGAACGTGAGCCCGGCGGAGGTTCCCGAGGAGAGAAGCTCAGCGTTCAGCGACGAGCAGAGCAGCGTGACGCTGAGCTCCGCCTACCACACGGACCCGCTCCTGAACGTGGCCGCCGTACAGGGTACGGTGCGCAAAGCCGGACGCCTCGCCGTCAAAAACTTCCTGGTGCATAAAAAGAGCAAGAAAGTGGAGCTCGCCCCTCGCCGCAAGTGGAAGAGCTACTGGGTGTCCCTCAAAGGTGTGTGTGTGGTGTTTCTGAAAGATGTGAGCGGTTAACTGACACCATAAACAGGTTTTGCAACTTCCTGTGAAAGCATTTGAAAGAGAAAGGGAAGATTATGTTTGTTGTGTTGTGTTATGTGGGTAGGTCCAGAAAAAGATCTGCAGCATTAAAACGCCCATCATTCACTAGTCACCTCTGACACACATATTCTGGCAAATTTGATGTTTTCAGCTACTAATAGGAGTAAAAACAGTAATATGAAAAATGAAAAGTGAAACATTTTTACAATTTAAAAGATGATTCTTTTCTATGAATATATGTATATATTTTCAGCATCATTACTCCAGTCTTCAGTGTCACATGATCCTTCAGTAATCATTCTAATATGCTGAATTGCTGCATATTAGAATAAATTCATGAAACTTAAGTTGCAATAGTGCTTTTTTACTTATTGTGACATAAATCCGAGTGAAACTGCTTCCCGTACAAGAACAAATGTAGGGCTGGGCTTGATTTTGTCCATGTGGAGTTGATTGGATGGTTGTGGTTTGCTATTGGTGGATCTCATGTGATTGACAGGTTGCCCCGCCCTTGCGCTAGTAAATATCATCAGAGAAGAGATGAGCTGTAAGAGGACGAGGAAGTTATTTTGATCAAAGATTAAGAGGCAAATGAATGTGCTCGGATAAATAATTTATAATAAATAATGCAGTATTCTATTAAAAAAACATGACTTTTATTTGTCCTTGCTGAATAAAAGTATTAATTTCCTTCCAAAAAAAGAAAAAGAAAGATCTTACTGACTCCAACTGGGTCCTTGACGATGTAACTGATACACACTATGTAAGAGTATTGATGTTAGAAAGCTCTGTATCTTTTCCAGCAGTGTGAAAACAAAATAAAATCAAAGCTGAAAAAAACTATTCAATAAGTCTGTGCACATTATATTGGATTTTATTGAAGAAAGCAGTGCTGCATTTCTTATTTTGGCCACTGGAGAGCAGAATTCAATCAATAAAGCCGTAAAACTCCAATCTATTGGATAACCTGCTCCCGTTCCCCTGGAAACAGTGACTCAGTCTGCAGTGTTAATTGAACTCACATTAACTACTTTATGATGCTTGAGTGAATGTTTTCATTTGTCCTCCCAGGATGCACTCTGTTTTTCTACGAGACAGACGGGCGATCGGGCATCGATCACAACAGCATCCCTAAACATGCAGTGTGGGCTGAGAACAGCATCGTCCAGGCCGTCCCGGAACACCCCAAAAAAGATTTCGTCTTCTGCCTGAGTAACTCGCTTGGAGACTCCTTCCTGTTTCAGGTAACTGAACATCCTGTGGAAACCACTTTTCATATACTAATACTGAACTGACCGATTCATATATAAATATTTGATTCACTATTATGTTCAGAATGGAATAGTAACATACTATTACACCATATACAACTATCTAGTTGCCTAATAAACCTGGTATTGAGTATTATGATTATTGTTGACTCTTTACAAATTGCATTTGTTCCTCTTACGAAGTCAGTTTGGATACAAGCATCTGCTTAATGCATGTAATTTTTTACAGTGTGCATTATGTCAAAATTAACAGTAGTATGCCAAAAAAAAAGTGACATTTGTTTAGCATTTTAGTCCAAAACAGAAAGTCAAAACTCTGAGCTATTTGCTACTTATAACTTTATTTATCACTCTGAGAATGAAAAGTCAAGTTGAGTGCATTACATTGTGGGATGCTGTGGTTTACCAGGTGGAATAGCAGCTATTCCTTGCATACAGAGAATTTGGCTACCGTGCACAGTATACATAAATAGTAGTATGTTAATATGCTGTTTAACTTCTGATCCCTCACCTCTTTCTGTAGACTTGCAGTCAGACAGAGCTTGAAAACTGGATCACGGCCATCCACTCAGCCTGCGCCGCGGCCTTCGCTCGGCAGCATCACCGCGAGGACACAGTGCGTCTGCTGCGGGCGGAGATACGAAAGCTGGAGCAGAAGATCGACATGGATGAGAAGATGAAGAAAATGGGAGATATGCAGCTCTCTGCTGTCACTGACTCCAAGAAGAGAAAGACCATTCTGGAGCAGGTCATTCATGGTTATTTACAATGTTTAAATTGCATACAATCCAATAGGGCTGGGACAATAAATAGATGCATCGGGAATCGAGAAATGATTTTGGATCGATTCTGAACTTATTTTTTAACAGCAGATGGCACTGCTTGCTTTAAAACAGCCGTATTCTGCTTGCTTCCAATTCCTTACACACACCACATGAACTTTCTATAAAATAATCATTCATAAAGTTCGAAAAGGTTGACATGAAGCACAAGGGTGTTTGCAGTGGGCTGTTTACATTAATCTTGTATCATAAATGCAAATACATTCTCAGCCGAATGCACAAGCGCTCTTCTTCATGAGCATTTGAGTGTGCGGTTAAAAACTAGCCTAGAGCGCCATCTGCTGTTAAAAACTAAACTCAGAATCGATTCAAGAGAGAATCACGATGCATTCGGAAAATCTCAGAATCAATCCACGAATCGCAATGCATCGATTTATTGTCCAAGCTCTACAATCCAACATGTTCAAAGTCAGATCATCCACTGAAAGTGAAATATGGCACCAAGCAGCAAAATCAATCACAATCAGAACATATTTGATGTTGAAGTTGCACTCAGTAGTTTTTTTTCCTCATTTCTCTTTATTAATAGAAAGTTCAAAAGAACAGCATTTATTGAAATTGAATTTTTTGTAATATTATAAATGTCTTTACCTTACTGACCCAAAACTTTTCACTATATGCTGTTTTTTAACTTTCTATTAATCAGAGAATCCTGTTTTAAACATTTATAATAATCAGAAGTGTTTCTTGAGCAGCAAATCGGCAAATCAGAATGATTTCTGAAGGATCATGTGACACTGAAGACTGGAGTAATGATGCTGAAAATTCAGCTTTGATCAATGAAATAAATTATATTTTACAACATATTCACATAGAAAACGTCTTGGGTTACGAGTGTAACCCTTGTTCCCTGAGTAAGGGAACGAGACGCTACGTCGTTGACGTGATGGGAATCCTCTGTGTTTTTGTGTTCGTGAAGCACCACTGTATCCAACCAATGAGAGAGAGAACGTGACGTCATAGGCGGGCGACGTCGCGGACTATAAAGCACGCCCAAAAACAGAGAACGCTAGCTTCTGTGATATGTCTGAAGGAAGCGCTCCAGGCATGCAGGAGGTACGGCAACATGACGTAGCGTCTCGTTCCCTTACTCAGGGAACAAGGGTTACACTCGTAACCCAAGACGTTCCCTTTCGTGGGAACTATCGACGCTACGTCGTTGACGTGATGGGAACGCTGTCCCAACTATGCCGTGCCTCCGAGTGCCTGGCTGCCATCTTGTAGCACCAAAGCACCCGGAGTAATACTAACATTTAGGTCATAAAACCTAACAAAAGTATGCTGGGATGACCACCCCGCAGCACCACAAATATCAGCCAGGGAAACACCCGACCTGTGAGCTGTTGATGCCGCCATACCTCTTGTTGAGTGCGCCCTAATGTTCAAAGGACACGGGAGCCCTAAGGCTCTATAAGAAAGTGTGATGGCCTCAACCACCCACTTACTCATTCTTTGTTTGGAGGCTGGGCCCCCCCGATTCGGGGACCCATAACATACAAAAAGCTGGTCAGATTTTCTCCACAGGGCAGCTCTGTGGACGTAAGTATCCAGCGCCCTCACTGGGCACAGCAGGTTAAGTCTCCCCTGATCCGGTGTAGTAAACGGAGGGGGATAAAAAGCCTCCAGAACAATGGGACCTGGGACCCTGGTGGGGACTTTGGGTATGTAACCAGGCCTTGTATGCAGGAAGGCCTTAACCATACCTGGTGCAAACTCTAAACATGATGGTAACACCGAAAGAGCTTGAAGGTCACCTATTCTTTTCAATGAAGAAATGGCTAATAAGAACACAGTCTTCAATGTTAGCATTTTGTCCGACACCTCTTCCAAAGGTTCAAAGGGCGCCTCAGCCAACCCTTGTAACACAATGGCCAAGTCCCAGGTCGGAGATTTTGGGCGCACTGAGGGCCTCAACCTCAGTGCGCCACGAAGGAAGCGTACAACTAAGGGGTCTCGACTTACCGAGACACCCTCCATAGAAATGTGGTAAGCCGAAATAGCAGCAACATACACTTTTAGTGTGGAGTACGTTAGACCCTCTGACAGTTTTCCTTGAAGGAATTGAAGCACATGGCTAATAGAAGAATGGACCGGGTCCACTCTGAGATGACTACACCATGTAGAAAACACATTCCATTTATACATGTAAAGCTTCCTTGTAGATGGAGCCCTGGACTGAAGGATGGTTTCCACCACCTCCGTTGGGAGACCAGAATCTATGAGTCTTGCCCCCTCAGAGGCCAGGCCCACAGTTTCCACATTTCTGGACGGGGATGAAAGATCGTGCCGCCCGCTTGGGACAGGAGATCCTGTCTGAACGGAAGCTCCAGAGGAGAGCCGTAAAGGAGAGAAACTAGGTCCGCAAACCAAATTCTCGTTGGCCAGCAAGGAGCCACCAATATTAGATGCACCCCTTCCTGGCGTACTTTGTCCAGAACTCCCGGGAGCAGAGAGACTGGGGGAAACGCATACAGGCGTCGCCTCGGCCACGTCTGTATCATGGCATCCAACCCCAGAGGAGCTGGGTGCCTCAGAGAATACCACAGAGGGCAATGGGTTGACTCCTCTGTGGCAAAGAGATCGACTTCCGCTCGACCGAACACTTTCCATATGAGCTCCACTACCTCGGAGTGGAGCTTCCATTCCCCCCGGACTCGCGCCTTGCCTCGACAGGGCGTCCGCCCCCATATTCAGATACCCTGGGATATACGCCGCTTTCAACGAGAGTAACTTCCCCTGGGTCCAAAGGAGGATACGGCTGACTAGCTCGCACAGTGGACGAGACCGCAGCCCCCCTTGGTGATTTATATAAGAGACCACCGTAGTGTTGTCTGTCTGGATCAACACATGGTGGCCCCTCAGGTCGGATAGGAAGTGTTTCAGAGCCTGAAACACTGCCAGCATCTCCAGCCGATTTATGTGCCAGGAGGCCTGGTGTATATCCCACCGACCTTGAGCTGAGCGACCACTCATGATCGCTCCCCAGCCCGTGAGGGACGCATCTGTCGTAAGCATTACGCGACGACATGAAGTTCCCAACACGGGTCCCTGGGACAGGAACCAAGGCTTTTTCCACATGACCAGAGCACGAAGGCATCGCCGCGTGACTTTGATCATGCGAAAAGGATTTCCCCTCGGGGAAAACCCCTTGGTCCTGAGCCACCACTGTAAGGGTCTCATGTGCAGAAGGCCAAAAGTAATAACGTTGGACGCAGCTGCCATCAGACCCAACAGTCTCTGAAACTGTTTTACAGTGAGTGACTGGCCTAACTTCACTTTCACGGCCCCGAGGATGGAATCCACACGAGCAGGGGACAATTGCGCCTGCATCGTGGTGGAATCCCAGATTACACCTAGGTAGTTTGCAACCTGCCTCGGGACCAGCACACTCTTTTGGCATTGAGCCTCAACCCAAGCCTTTTCATGTGCGACAGAACCACATCTCGATGTAGAACTGCCTGACGTTCCGTTTGAGCTAATATCAACCAATCGTCGATATAGTTCAGTACACGGATGCCCCGGAGTCTCAGCGGAGCCAAGGCTGCATCCATGCACTTCGTGAACGTGCGGGGTGACAGTGATAGGCCGAAGGGAAGAACCTTGTATTGGTATGCTTCGCCCCCGAAAGCAAACCTGAGGAACTTCCTGTGAGAAGGATGGATGGATATGTGAAAATACGCGTCCTTCAGATCTATCGCCACAAACCAGTCCTCGGATCTGATCTGTGGAATAATCTGTCTGAGTGTAAGCATCTTGAACTTCAACTTCTTTACAGATCGATTTAGTATGCGTAAATCTAGAATCGGACGCAACCCTCCATCCTTCTTTGGAACAATGAAGTAGCGGCTGTAAAAGCCCGACATTTTGCTGGGAGGAGAAACCCTTTCTATAGCTCCTTTTTGCAAAAGCGTCGCAACTTCTTGTTCCATAACCAGAGACTGCTCTGGAGCAACCACAGTGTGAATCACTCCACTGAACTTGGGGGGAAGAGAACCGAACTGAATTCTGTACCCCCGTTCTACTATGAACAGCACCCATTTCGAAACATTCGGAAGACATTTCCACTCCTCTGAATGATCTACTAAGGGTACCAGCCTCTCGAGACTGGTCTCTGGTGTTTTTTGAGCACTTGGCTCGTTTATCTGACGCGGCGCACCGGCAGATAAACGAATCACGTGCTGGCCGAACCTCCTCGGAGGATCGACAGGGACTGCTGCGCCCTGTCGCACACTGGGTGGCAGGGTTGGCAGAACAGTCCCTTGAGGGCGCCGAAGGGGAACGATAGAAATTAATCGTCGAACCCCTTCGGAGGGGGCTGCCCTCAGAAACCCTGGCCCACGAGCGTCAGGATTTCTTTGGGAAGCCTTCCGGGAAATAATGACGGTCCTCAGATCCGCCCTACCCCCGGAAGGCTTCGGCTGTGCAGCACGCTCCGGTCCCCAAGCTTTCCGCGGGGAGCACGGGCGGCCACACTGGCCTTTTGTTGGGGTCTGTGCCCCGAGGAGCCGGCTGTCGGCTGAGGCTGCCCCCGCCCGGCAGCCTCAGGGGGATGAGTTTTTCGAGGGAGGAACCTTTGAAACGCCGCCTTCTGCTTCTTTGCCTCCTCGAACCTGTCGACGACAGTATTAACTGCGTCACCGAACAGGCCCTCGGAGGAAAGCGGCGCATCCATGAGGACATATTTATCTTTGTCCTTTATGTCAGCTAGATTGAGCCACAGATGTCTCTCCGTGCCCACCAGTGCTGCCATGGAGCGGCCCACTGACTTGGCCGTCTCCTTGGTGGCACGGAGAGCTAAATCCGTGGCTCTCCTCAGCTCTTGGATTGTCTCAAAGGTTACCTCCCCACTTTCATCAATTTCCCCCAGCAGATCAGCTTGGTATGCCTGCAGTATACTCATCGTGTGCAGACACGCCGCAGCCTGACCCGCTGCCGAGTAAGCCTTGCCCACCAGATTTGATGTTTGCTTTAATGGTCTGGTGGGCAATGTCGGGGATTTCAGGGACGATGCAGACTCGGGCGAGAGATAGCTCGCAAGCGTCTCTTCAACCCGAGGCATCGCCCCATAACCGTGTTGTTTCAGCCCGTTAATATTGCTGTACATGGATGTTTGCGGGCTGAAGACACGGTACTGCACGGGTCTGTTCCACGACCTCGACACCTCGGCGTGGAGGTCGGGAAAGAACGGCAGTCCCCGACGCTGAGGCAATGACCTGGCTGGAAGAAAGCGTTCGTCCAGTTTGCTCTTTATTTTGGGAACGCTTTCCTCCACGGGCCAGTTTATATTCAACTTTTTTACTGCCCGGGCCATAACCTCAGCAAGCTCCTCATGGGCTGGAGATGAGGATGACGGTCCCTCATCTCCACCCTCGATACCTTCAATATCAACCTCCTCGGAGGAAGATATATTCAGTATCGGTGTCTCTCTTCGGGGGGAAGAAACCGCAGCGCGTGCTTCCACCACCAAAGAAGAGACACTAGATCTAGCAGGTAAGGGGAGCGATAAGGCAAAGCCCGTCTCTCCCCCCTCTGCTAGATCCATTTGTGAACCCCACGAGTGCAGCCTTCGCTGTGCCTCGGCAGCAGCGGGACCAGACCCGCGGGGAACACTCGCCGCGGCGCCCTCCTCAAAGAGCGCCCGGCGTGAGCGCAGCGCCCTGAGAGTGAGCCGCTCACAGTGCACACAGACAGCCCCCTCAAGAGCTGCCTGTGCGTGCTCAACTCCCAGGCATTTCACACACATCTCGTGTGTATCTCCCTCCACGATGAATCGCGGACAAGGAGGTGCACACTTAGTGAAACGCTGGCTTTTCTCCGTCATTTTATATATATATATGTCTTTTTTATGTGTCTATTTCACTTGTTAGAAACTCTTGTCCTCAGACAAAGAGATCACTTTCTGGCGAGATGGTAGACAGACAACAGTAAATAAGACAGACAAGATACAGATAGCGCTTACTGAAGACAACAGAAGCTAGCGTTCTCTGTTTTTGGGCGTGCTTTATAGTCCGCGACGTCGCCCGCCTATGACGTCACGTTCTCTCTCTCATTGGTTGGATACAGTGGTGCTTCACGAACACAAAAACACAGAGGATTCCCATCACGTCAACGACGTAGCGTCGATAGTTCCCACGAAAGGGAACAGTTATTTTAAATTGTAATGATATTTCACAATATTAAAGTTTTATTTATTTATTTAGTTTAATCAAATAAATGCAGCCTTGGTGTGCAGAAGAGACTTCTTTTAAAAACATTAAAAAATCATACCGATCCCAATTTTTTGAACAGCATTGTATATCACACACACACACACATGCACATATTTATTTATGAATTTGTGGGCACAATATGATGAAACTAGTCTTGACAGTCTTGACATTCAAAATTGTTATTACTTGCATCTGGTTAGGAGAAAAAGTGTTCGTTTTACATAGCTGTCGAATAGACTTTCGGTGCTGTTTTGTTAATTATTGTATCAATATCATAACTATCATAAAGCATTAAGACACAAACATTCTCGGCGTTTGCTCACTCTGCGCTGTATTATCTGCAGATTTTCATCACTGTAATTTTGATGCTGTCACAATGTTGACAGAACAACAATTCCCTGCACACACTTGCTGCAAAAGTTCAAGTTCCCCTCATCGGATGTTTACTCATGAAACGAGGATCTAAATGGCCCACAGCCCATCAGGAGGAGGGTGCCTGTGCATTTGTGTTTGTGTGGGTATTTAATTTTGGCAGCGTCGGGTTACGCATTGTGCCCTGGTGAATGGCAGCAGGGTTGAGTTCCTGCGGAGTCCCAGACCTCGCTGCCAGTGGAATGTGTGGCGCTGTTGTTTGCTACTTTGTGAGTTGCCTGGACCACTGCCCCCTCCGCCGTCTTCCAAAAAAACATTCGTCCCAGAGTGGCTGGGAGGAGACGGCGTGGTGCATAAACCCACTCCACTGCCCTTGAAACACCATTTTATTAGACAACTAGATCAAACCAGACCAAACACAAGGCACGGAAGCTTCTAGATATCAAGCGATGGTCCTTTAGGCTAAATGTAATGTTTTGATCTTGTTTTTTAGACATCTTCAAGAGAATGAAATGATCATTTTGACAACTCTCACATGCTGCTAGCCTGCAGTTCTAACCAATAACCTTTTCTCTCTTTTCCTCACAGATTTTCCTCTGGGAGCAGAATTTAGAGCAGTTCCACATGGATCTGTTTCGGTTCCGCTGTTACCTGTCCAGCCTGCAGGGTGGCGAGCTTCCCAACCCCAAACGCCTGCTGGCCTTCGCCTCCCGTCCCACCAAACTGGCCATGGGCCGACTAGGCATCTTTTCTGTCTCCTCCTTCCATGCGCTGGTGATTATCCCTCAATTTTCTAGAATTTATTCCATAATGTTTTCCTATTTTTTGCTAGTATTTTATTTCTAGTATTTTTAATGTAGCATAGAGAGAGGGATATATATATATAATAGGGATACGTATAATATTATATTATTTGTAATATATTTTTAATTAATAAATAAAATAATTATATTTTATTTATTTTTATACATAAATTTGATATATATAATTTTATATTTAATTTTATTCTAATTTAAAATAATGTGTGTTATATATATATATATATATATATATATATATATATATATATATATATATATATATATATATATATATAATGCATAATATTATTGGTAATATATTTTTATATTTATATATATTTATATTACATTTTATAGAATAAGTTTTTATTGTATAAAATTAATTATTCTATAAGTATATAATCTTTAAATAACTATATATGTGTAATAAATATATTTAATACATATGTATATATTATTTATATTATAGATTCATATATATATATATATATATAGCCTATATATAATTGTATATTATATTTCTATAGATTAAAATATAATATACATTTTTTTTATATATATAGTGAAAGGTGAATTTTAATGTGAGTTGGGCAAAAGAAAGAAAAGTTTTGCTACCATTGTTGTCAGAATTTAGTAAAATATAATATTGGCAAACAGTTTTCGAGATTTCAGACTTTCTCCTTTCAAGCAGTCGTAGAAAACAGCTTCCTGGTGGCCTAAAGAGACTTACTTTGACTGATAAGTTTTTAAACGTTTGGTATCTAACGTATTTCAAGCAGCAGCATTGCTTAGAAACCTACATCAAGAGCATTTGTATTGCTCTATTTTTACCCAGAATGCATGTATTAACCTGGTTCTCTCCCAGCCGTCAGTGTTGGTGTATGTGGGTAATGGATTTTGGCATAAAAAGAAACAGTAGTTGAAAGGTTGGTCGGTGTATTTCCAGTTGGATGTGGGCCACGGCTCCGGCTAATCAATACCATCCATCCTCAGATTCGCCTCCAGCTCTGGCGTTCTTTGTAGGAGCTGGAGGACGCTGGGATACAGGGGGATTTTATTTTTGTCCTTGCATCTTGGATGATTTTTTTGGGGTGGAGGGGGTGGGGATGTTCTTCAGTATTCACATTTTGAGAGGATGGAGAGAGAGGATAAGTGTTGAGTCCAAATGAAGTGGTGTTGGCCCTTGTGCTGTTCTTCACAAATAATAGCTTGGTTCAGAGCAGTTGAGAGGGTTTTTGATGCATCCGGAGTGCTTTTCTCCATCAGGAGACCCAGAAATGCCACAGCGCGTTCAACACAACGAGCGTGTATAATTTTTGAATGACACTGAAAAGAGCTCGCCAAACACTTCACTAACCTTTAAAATTCACCCAGACCCGAGTGACCACAGGAAGCAAGACAGTTTTTGTGTTTGCTGCTTATTATTGAATGAATATTTGTTTATTTATTTATAAATGTGACGTCCCACTAGCTGACTCGATTTTGGTCGGGAAATTCTCGTCTGCCAACTGTTTTTGGTGAAAAATCTCACAGTAAATAAGGGTAAGAACAATTATAATAGACTGAATGCAATTTATAGAGAAACCTTACCCTGAAAATTGTGTGACAGGCATTTGTCTTTTCAGGACTGTTTGCATTTGTTAAATGCACACTGTTGTGCTGCTGCTGTCTTATTTTATCAGTAATTTAAATGCAGGAGAGCTCCTGAAAATGCATTGATGCATTCACCATTAATAACAATCAGCATTTGTGAGCTTTGTGTTTGCTGGGGGAAAAGTCTCAATCAGATTCAATCAGGACAGTTTTCCTGCTAATAATAAGGAAAAGCAGCTGTATTTTGGAACGTGGTAGCTGGTCATTAGCTGGTGCAAGTCATAACCGCTAATGACTAGTTTAGACCAGGTCTTAACCAATTTAGACCAGCAAATGTCCAGTTTAGACCAGCTAATGACCCGTTTAGACCAGCTAATGACCCGTTTAGACCAGCTCATGACCAGTTTAGACCAGCTAATGACCAGTTTAGACCAGCTAATGACCAGTTTAGACCAGCTAATGACCCGTTTAGACCAGCTAATGACCCGTTTAGACCAGCTCATGACCCGTTTAGACCAGCTAATGACCCGTTTAGACCAGCTAATGACCCGTTTAGACCAGCTCATGACCAGTTTAGACCAGCTAATGACCAGTTTAGACCAGCTAATGACCAGTTTAGACCAGCTAATGACCCGTTTAGACCAGCTAATGACCCGTTTAGACCAGCTCATGACCCGTTTAGACCAGCTAATGACCCGTTTAGACCAGCTCATGACCAGTTTAGACCAGCTCATGACCCGTTTAGACCAGCTAATGACCCGTTTAGACCAGCTCATGACCCGTTTAGACCAGCTAATGACCCGTTTAGACCAGCTAATGACCCGTTTAGACCAGCTCATGACCAGTTTAGACCAGCTAATGACCAGTTTAGACCAGCTAATGACCCGTTTAGACCAGCTCATGACCAGTTTAGACCAGCTCATGACCCGTTTAGACCAGCTAATGACCCGTTTAGACCAGCTCATGACCCGTTTAGACCAGCTAATGACCCGTTTAGACCAGCTAATGACCCGTTTAGACCAGCTCATGACCAGTTTAGACCAGCTAATGACCCGTTTAGACCAGCTAATGACCAGTTTAGACCAGCTAATGACCCGTTTAGACCAGCTAATGACCAGTTTAGACCAGCTAATGACCAGTTTAGACCAGCTCATGACCAGTTTAGACCAGCTCATGACCCGTTTAGACCAGCTAATGACCCATTTAGACCAGCTCATGACCCATTTAGACCAGCTAATGACCCGTTTAGACCAGCTAATGACCCGTTTAGACCAGCTCATGACCAGTTTAGACCAGCTATTGACCCGTTTAGACCAGCTAATGACCAGTTTAGACCAGCTAATGACCCGTTTAGACCAGCTCATGACCCGTTTAGACCAGCTCATGACCAGTTTAGACCAGCTAATGACCAGTTTAGACCAGCTAATGACCAGTTTAGACCAGCTAATGACCCGTTTAGACCAGCTAATGACCAGTTTAGACCAGCTAATGACCCGTTTAGACCAGCTAATGACCAGTTTAGACCAGCTCATGACCCGTTTAGACCAGCTAATGACCCGTTTAGACCAGCTCATGACCAGTTTAGACCAGCTAATGACCCGTTTAGACCAGCTAATGACCCGTTTAGACCAGCTAATGACCAGTTTAGACCAGCTAATGACCCGTTTAGACCAGCTAATGACCAGTTTAGACCAGCTAATGACCAGTTTAGACCAGCTCATGACCAGTTTAGACCAGCTAATGACCCGTTTAGACCAGCTAATGACCCGTTTAGACCAGCTCATGACCAGTTTAGACCAGCTAATGACCAGTTTAGACCAGCTAATGACCCGTTTAGACCAGCTAATGACCCGTTTAGACCAGCTCATGACCCGTTTAGACCAGCTAATGACCCGTTTAGACCAGCTCATGACCCGTTTAGACCAGCTAATGACCCGTTTAGACCAGCTAATGACCCGTTTAGACCAGCTAATGACCAGTTTAGACCAGCTAATGACCCGTTTAGACCAGCTCATGACCCGTTTAGACCAGCTAATGACCCGTTTAGACCAGCTAATGACCCGTTTAGACCAGCTCATGACCAGTTTAGACCAGCTAATGACCAGTTTAGACCAAGTAATAACCCGTTTAGACCAGCTAATGACCAGTTTAGACCAGCTAATGACCCGTTTAGACCAGCTAATGACCAGTTTAGACCAGCTCATGACCCGTTTAGATCAACTAATGACCAGTTTAGACCAGCTAATGACCCATTTAGACCAGCTAATGACCAGTTTAGACCAGCTAATGACCCGTTTAGACCAGCTAATGACCAGTTTAGACCAGCTAATGACCAGTTTAGACCAGCTCATGACCAGTTTAGACCAGCTAATGACCCGTTTAGACCAGCTCATGACCCGTTTAGACCAGCTAATGACCCGTTTAGACCAGCTAATGACCCGTTTAGACCAGCTCATGACCCGTTTAGACCAGCTAATGACCCGTTTAGACCAGCTCATGACCCGTTTAGACCAGCTAATGACCCGTTTAGACCAGCTAATGACCCGTTTAGACCAGCTAATAACCCGTTTAGACCAGCTCATGACCCGTTTAGACCAGCTAACAAACTGTTTAGACTTCAACAACTTATTCCTGAACCACTTTTTGAATGAAGCTTATGAACATCAGTGTGACAGAATTATTGAGAATGAGACTTTTGCTCAGCAGTTGTGTTCATATCTCAGACTCCTGCTAGGAGCAGTCTAGTCAGTTTGATCGCTGGGACACACAGTATGAATGTTGTTCCCATACCCCATGCAGCTGTTTTGTGTCTGTAGGTGGCAGCTCGCACTGAGAGCGGCGTGAGGCGTCGGACGCAGGCGATGTCGCGCTCAACCAGCAAACGCAAGAGTCGCTTCTCCTCACTATGGGGTCTGGACACCCACTCCAAGAGAAAGAGTAAAGGTCATCCCAGCATTAACCAGGTAAACTACACACACACTTTCTTCCTGAATGCATGAACAAGCATGTGCACAGATCAACCGGTCCTGCTTAAAAAAATGAAATGCACATTAATTTACATGCTGGTCCAGACATTATCAGCTAATTTCAAAATCAAAAAGGAGAGAGAGCAGCATCAGCACTGATAAGATAATTTAGTCTTGCTTCTTTCAATGAAGAAGATTGATGTGAAGTGTGATTCAATGAAGTGTGATGAGTGTATGCAGCTCTGATTTTTAAGTTTAATTTGTGTGTTGCAGTAGCCCTGTCATATCTGCCTATAACACGCTCTCACACGTTTATTTTTTACCATTTTGGGAGGAGGAAAATTTACATATGCGGTTTAAACAACCAGATGCATTTACACTTGTCCAGAATCTCAAACCACATCCTGAAGTGGTTTGAGTGATCGGATTTAAATCCGTCTCAAAAGTGTTTTGGAGGGCATTTACACCTGATCTTTTCACGATTGGATAGCTATTAAACACATGAAGTGACCAGGTGTAAAAGGGCTCATAAACACAACATGTGATGGTCAGCAGCTATGCCATTGTTTTTAACAAGGAGATGAAATGCATGCCACATTTTGTTGGTTTATCAGGTTACATGTTCCTCAATGTTGATATATGAGTGGTTGTTTTTAGTTTTGGTGGGTGTCTGTGTTGAATCTTAGATGTTATTTTAAACAGGTTTTTGCAGAGGGAGATGATCCAGTTAAAAGCCCTCTAGAAGGCATGTTTGAGGGTTCTTCCAGTGAGACAACGGTAAGAAACATGCATCCTCCCTCTCTATACTACACTATCTATAAAAGTAGCAAAAACACACAATACTGCATAAGCCCACTGCACCAAATCAGAACTGCCCTGTTCAGAGATGCGCTCTGGGCTGGATCTCTGGTGTGAGTTGGCAGCGGTGTGGGCGTATATTCATCCCTGGCGTTGGTGGAGATGTAGGCTTTCACTCAGCCTGGCAGGGAGGAACGATAGATGGTTGTGCTATAATCCACTGACCTGGGCCGCAGATTAAAGTGCTGATGTTCTGATTCTCTCACTCAATCATAGCAGAGAATAGAGAACTAGTGAACTTTTAGTTGAGATGAAAATATATTGTGATATGTTTAACAGCTGTTCGGGAACATATACACTACAGTTTAAAAGTTTTGGGTTGGTAAGATTTTTTAATGTTTTTGAAAGAAGTCCCTTATGCTCACCAAGGCTGCACTTATTTGATCAAAAATACTGTAAAAACGATAATATTGTGAATTATGTGTCACATGATCCTTCAGAAATCATTTTAATATGATGATTTGATGCTCAAGAAACATTTTTGATTATTATCAATGTTGAAAACAGTTGTGCTGCTTAAAAACTTTGTGGAAACCGTGATGCATTTTTTTCAGGATTCTGAAAGAATACAAAATAGAATCTTTTGTAACATCTTAAATGTCACTTTTAATCAGTTTAAAGGCACAATATGTAAGATTTTTGGATTTAAATATATATCCAAAAACCACTAGAACAGTGTTTGTTGGCTTGTGTACTTACATTATCCCATATGTTTCCAAGAATGTTTAAATTCAGAAAAATAAGCAGTTTTAATCAGGACAACCAATCAATGGAAACACCAAAGACGCTTTAATATATTATGTGTTTTATTAGACAGTTGAGCAACTGTTTGGATACATTCATCGACAGAAATCTAATCATGTCATATAGCTCAGCACTGTAAGTCTTCTTGTTTAAATCTCGTTTTCTTGATTTACGTCAAGTACCATGTTTTACCATGCCTAATATCGATCTAGCTTACTGCAGTGTGCAACAAGTGTCTCATAGTAGCAGCCGAGCGAATGCAGAGAAGCATTTTAACAACTTTCAACACACAAATGTATCTAATAAGATAAACAGTGCTGCTTTATCCCACATACACTTGACCGGAAGATGCGGAAACTGTGACTGCAGCATAATAAAAGTTCTGCAGCTCTCGAGCCGTGTGTCGCACTCGTCTCTCATTAGCAATCGCTCCAGCGGCCTTCAGTCACACTCTGCTTCCTACAGTGATGTTAATAAATCTTACATCAATAAATCTTAAATACATTAGCTCATCCATGAACATGATTTCTGCCCGAGTCCAGTCAGATTCTTTTCCACCGGCTGTAGACGTGAAGACAACGCCTCCCATGATTGTGCGAAATCAAGGCATCATCAAGATACACCTTTGTTTTGAATAAGCGACCTCTAGTGGTGAAAAACTACATATTATGCCTTTAATGCATCCTTGAAAAAGATGTTTAAAATCATGTTTGATATTGGTTCAGTTCAGTGATCACACTGGAATTCAAATATCAAGTTAAGCACATTGCATTGTGGAAAATTGTACAGTATTATCTATAAATTTTGTAAAAGTATTTTATGCACAGAAAAAAAAATGTGCATGCTGTGTACAAAATCACTTCTGCAGAAATAATATAGTAGTAGACTAATATGAAATTATTAGCACCTGAGATAGGCATCGAGTTCTCCGAAATGATGAGATGAGGAGGATCATCATTTCACATGATTAATAGCATCTCGTTCACAGCTGTGGCTTTCATTTATCACACTACAGAAAGACACCAAGACCCCAGTGAAAGGTCTGCCAAGACCCAGCACGGATCATGACATCTGGTCCAGAGACCACCTCACTCCATCATGGGTGTTGCTGCCAAACGACCAGCCTGTGTTAGCCATCATCCATCCCGGAGAGTCGGCCCTCGACATGCTGGAAACTATCTGCAAGGTAATGCCAGATCTTTCTGGATGGAGAAACATTCTTCCTTCTCTTTTGATGCCAGGTTTTTACATTCAGAGAGTCTCTTCTTCACTCTTCAGGGAATTGAATATTTCAGTTTGAAGGTCACTGGTGTAGTAAACTCAGATGTTCCTCAAAACGTCCCTCTGAGGGCTTTAAAGATTTAAGCATGCGTGCACGCCGTAAGAAGCATTTTATTCGCTGCAAACGTGCTGCATTCTGTCTGATATGAGCATTTGGACCTTTTTAGCGTGTGATTCCTGTCCATCTGGCCCACTAAGTAGAAGATACAGCCCGGTAACATGTCATCCATTAAATGTGTGTCTCCTTTCATCTCTCTCTGTCTCTCTTCAGGCTCACCAACTGGACGCCACTAAACATTACGTGCGGCTTAAGTTCCTCATTGAGAACCAAGTGCAGTTCTACATCCCCAAACCAGAGGAGGATATTTATGATCTGGTAGGTTTGGAGTTAAACTCGCCCTCCCACCCGCTGGTTAGATGCTCTCTCATTACTTTCATCCTGCTGGGACATCACACTTCATCCAAACACGTTTTCTCTTCCGCTCTCCTTCTTTTTTTTATGTGGAATACAAAAGGAGATGTTTTGCTGATCCCATTTCCCATCAGCTCTCCTTTTGA
The DNA here is from genome assembly GCF_024489055.1 of Chanodichthys erythropterus. Lineage (NCBI taxonomy): Eukaryota > Metazoa > Chordata > Actinopteri > Cypriniformes > Xenocyprididae > Chanodichthys > Chanodichthys erythropterus. The sequence goes on along the minus strand of NC_090237.1, from coordinate 5,872,083 downwards.
CCTAAAAAACGCTATGGAATTACTTGATGCTTTTAAAGCTTCACCCCTCTGCATTGCATCCATCATCCTTTAACTTCTGTTCAGCGTCTTCATTTATTATGTTTTCAGTGTCCAGGTCCATCAAACCGGAACGTAAAGTTCTTTGCCTGTGAAATGAGATCTGTATTCTGTCACTCTCAGCCTTTAATACCGTCCCTTGTGTGTTGTTTATGCTCTTTGAATGTGAAATATTAAAGTTCTGTTCAGTGGAATATTAATGTGCTCTTCTTCACAGCTGTATAAGGAAATCGAGCTGTGCTGTAAGATCAGGAAGGTGATCCAGTTTGATCGGGATGAATCCTGCATGATCGGCTACGGTGAGAGCCAGAAATGTTATTATCTTCATGAGATCATGTCTGTTATACAACATACCTGTTTATACTGTGGATTTTAAAATGGTGATAAAACGCTGTTTTATCTTGCATAGTCGCTTCATGTGGGATGACATGATGAGATCACATGACCATCCAAATCCTACTAGATTGATCTCAGTAACCTGCATGTTTTCCGACAATTTAGTTTACAGAATATACTAAATATAATTACTGAAAATGTTGCTTTTATGTAATTCTACATCCACACCACTTGATGTCAGTACCAGTCGTAGCAGTGTTATTTTAGTATTATTTTTATACTATTCTAATATTCATTAATATTTCAAATCAGCTTTTATTTTTATATTTTCAATTTTCTTTTTAATTTGTTTAAAATGTTAGTGATTTTATGTGCTTGTCATTTTTACTAGTTTTTTTATATTTCTATTTTGATTTAATTTATTTTACTTTTAATTTATCAACTTTAACTCGTTTATTTACCAAGTCAAAATTTTTACTTTTTTCTTTTTTCAAGCTTATATTTTTCATCTGATATTTTATTTTATTTTATTTTATTTTTGCTTTAATACATTTTACATTTTAATTTATTCTATTTAGTTTAAGTAATATCAGTATTTCAACTTCAATGCGTTTATTTACCAAGGCAAAATATTTACTTTTTTTCAAGCTTATTTTATTTTATTTTATTTTATTTTATTTTATTTTATTTTATTTTATTTTATTTTATTTTATTTATTTTATTTTATTTTATTTTATTTTTGCTTTAATTGGTTTTAGTTTTAATTTATTCTATTTAGTTTAAGTAATATCAGTACTTCAACTTCAACGCGTTTATTTACCAAGGCAAAATATTTACTTTTTTCAAGCTTATTTTATTTTATTTTATTTTATTTTATTTTATTTTATTTTATTTTATTTTATTTTATTTTATTTTATTTTTTATTTTATTTTTGCTTTAATTTGTTTTAGTTTGAATTTATTCTATTTAGTTTAAGTAATATCAGTACTTCAACTTCAACGTGTTTATTTACCAAGGCATTTTTTTTTTTTTTTACTTTTTTAAGTTTTATTATTTTCATGTGATTTATTTTTTCAAGCTTTTATTATTTTATTTTATTTTATTTTATTTTATTATTTTTGCTTTAATTTATTTTAGTTTTAATTTATTCTATCTAGTTTTAGTAATATTAGTACTTCAACTTCAAGTCATTTAGTTACCAAGGGCATTTTCTTTTTTTACTTTTTTAAGTTTTATTATTTTCATGTGATTTATTTTATTTTATTTCAGTTACCAAAAGCGATTTTTAATAGTTTTAGTTTTACAACAACAATAAGTCAAGTTTGCAATTCTCGCAATTGTATGTATTTTATTTTTGCAGTTTTTGTATTTAATTGTATTTATTGCAATTACTGCATGCACCTGTAATAAAATCTTTAAAAAGTAATTGATCGGAAGCTGTGGAAAATACTGAAGAGAATATGCTAATAAACACATCTATATATGGCGGTAGCACTTAAAGTTATAGAACACCAAAAAAAAAAAAAAAAAAGATACATTCTGCAAAAACTAATTGTGCTCCATGGAAAAACTGACTTTAATATGACATGATGGAGAGTAAATGATGACAGACTTTTGCATTAAGAATGCATTAAAGGTATTTGGTTTTCAGTAGGAAAGGCGTCATTTAAGTGGCCCCTAAAGTAATAATTAACAATTTTTACAACGGAAGTGATTCAATCAAGACCCCAGTGCCAACTTGGGTATTGTGAAAAGCACTATATAAATGAAGATGACTTGGCCTTTAATTTTTAGGTGAACAGACCTTCTAAATTTGAACTTGTAACTGAGAGGTTGTGTTCAAATGCTTCAAAGGCTGATCCATGATTGTACTTGATTATGACGTCTATCATTTCATCTCTCTGTCTGTCTCTCAGGTTTTTCTATCTCTGTGGTGGAGGAGGACAGCGTTCAGCAGCTCTATATCACTGACGTGAGAGCTGGAGGATTAGCTTTCGCTAAAGGTTCATTAGCCGTTTCACCTCCTAATTACATTCTCTTTCTCTTTTTCACCCCTGTATCTTGGTTTGTTCTTTTTCTTTCACGCACACACACCATCTCTCTCTCTCTGTCTCTTCTGCTACTGCTTAGAAATGAAGCTGTACGTAATTGCTGTGATATCTGTGCTGTGCTCTTGGTGTTATGTAACATGTTGTCAGCTCTATGGGGTTTTTGAGAGCCAAAGATTGCAGATTTATCCTCAGCCTCTCTAAACTCTGAATAATAACAAAAGATAGAAGGAATCAGAGAGATGATTAAAGTCGGATTCACTGATGTGCCATACTTGTAGCTCACCTGCATGAAGAACGCAATGCATTAAAAGGAAACATATCATGCAAAACAGGATTTTCCATGCTCGTAGATTTTGTAGAGCATTTACAAAAAGCACTTTGCAGAGAGAAACTTTAAAGATACAGTAGCAAAAATGGCCCATTTAATTTTAAAATCAAAGTTTAGAGCTCTCTATATAAACAACAAACCATTCATTTTAAATTGCACTGAAGTATACTATAATACTGCATGAATTAGAAGCATATTTAACATTTCTCTTACTCTCTTCACTAATATTATAAGTGGATTTCAGAGAAAAATATAGAATACGGCCCCTTTAAATGACCATCAAAGCAGGCTTATGGACATCCAGACACTGTCAACATGCTGAATAAGACCCTCCTCTCTCTAAGCGATGTCTGGGTGATCAGGGTGGCAGGATCAGGGCCGACTGGCTTATTGCTGACATTTCACATCGCCCAGAGAACTGGGTCAAACCCGCAAGCCGAAGAAAAGAGGCGAGGCGAAATGGAAAAGCTAGAGACAATCTCTTTTTTTATTTCATCTATTTATTTTGATGCTGGCCTTCACATCAGTGTGAAAAGGACATGTTACTTGTGTGACATTTTAAACGGCGTATGTTGGAGATTGATTGATTGATTGAAAAAAGATTTGGTTTAGTTTTAGCTTTAGATTTGGTTTTAGCTGACAATAACCATAATGAGACAGACGATTGTATTTATTACTTCTGTTTTTGCATTTTTTGTAGTTAATTGTATTTTTAATGGATCCAGAAGGTATGGAAGCTTGGTTCCGCCTCTAAATAAAAAATCTCGCAATTCTGACTTTATAACTCGCAATTGTTTATATTCTCGCAATTCTGACTTTATAACTCGCAATTGTTTATATTCTTGCAATTCTGACTTTATAACTCGCAATTCTGACTTTATAACTCGCAATTGTTTATATTCTCGCAATTCTGACTTTATAACTCGCAATTCTGACTTTATAACTCGCAATTCTGACTTTATAACTCGCAATTCTGACTTTATAACTCGCAATTGTTTATATTCTCGCAATTCTGACTTTATAACTCGCAATTCTGACTTTATAACTCGCAATTCTGACTTTATAACTCACAATTGTTTATATTCTCGCAATTCTGACTTTATAACTCACAATTGTTTATATTCTCGCAATTCTGACTTTATAGCTCACAATTGTTTATATTCTCGCAATTCTGACTTTATAACTCAAAATTGTTTATATTCTCGCAATTCTGACTTTATAACTCGCAATTGTTTATATTCTCGCAATTCTGACTTTATAACTCGCAATTCTGACTTTATAACTCACAATTGTTTATATTCTCGCAATTCTGACTTTATAGCTCACAATTGTTTATATTCTCGCAATTCTGACTTTATAACTCAAAATTGTTTATATTCTCGCAATTCTGACTTTATAACTCGCAATTGTTTATATTCTCGCAATTCTGACTTTATAACTCGCAATTCTGACTTTATAACTCACAATTGTTTATATTCTCGCAATTCTGACTTTATAGCTCACAATTGTTTATATTCTCGCAATTCTGACTTTATAACTCAAAATTGTTTATATTCTCGCAATTCTGACTTTATAACTCAAAATTGTTTATATTCTCGCAATTCTGACTTTATAACTCGCAATTCTGACTTTATAACTCACAATTGTTTATATTCTCGCAATTCTGACTTTATATCTCGCAATTGTTTATATTCTCGCAATTCTGAATTTATAACTCGCAATTCTGACTTTATAACTCACAATTGTTTATATTCTCGCAATTCTGACTTTATAGCTCACAATTGTTTATATTCTCGCAATTCTGACTTTAAAACTCAAAATTGTTTATATTCTCGCAATTCTGACTTTATAACTCGCAATTCTGACTTTATAACTCACAATTGTTTATATTCTCGCAATTCTGACTTTATATCTCGCAATTGTTTATATTCTCGCAATTCTGAATTTATAACTCGCAATTCTGACTTTATAACTCACAATTGTTTATATTCTCGCAATTCTGACTTTATATCTCGCAATTGTTTATATTCTCGCAATTCTGACTTTATAACTCGCAATTGTTTATATTCTCGCAATTCTGACTTTATAACTTGCAATTCTGACTTTATAACTCGCAATTGTTTATATTCTCGCAATTCTGACTTTATAACTCGCAATTCTGACTTTATAACTCGCAATTCTTTATATTCTCGCAATTCTGACTTTATAGCTCACAATTGTTTATATTCTCGCAATTCTGACTTTATAGCTCACAATTGTTTATATTCTCGCAATTCTGACTTTATAGCTCACAATTGTTTATATTCTCGCAATTCTGACTTTATAACTCGCAATTCTGACTTTATAACTCGAAATTCTGACTTTATAACTCGCAATTGTTTATATTCTCGCAATTCTGACTTTATAGCTCACAATTGTTTATATTCTCGCAATTCTGACTTTATAGCTCACAATTGTTTATATTCTCGCAATTCTGACTTTATAACTCGCAATTCTGACTTTATAACTCACAATTGTTTATATTCTCGCAATTCTGACTTTATAGCTCACAATTGTTTATATTCTCGCAATTCTGACTATAACTCGCAATTGTTTATATTCTCGCAATTCTGACTTTATAGCTCACAATTGTTTATATTCTCGCAATTCTGACTTTATAACTTGCAATTGTTTATATTCTCATAATTCTGACTTTATAACTTGCAATTCTGACTTTATAACACGCAATTGTTTATTCTCGCAATTCTGACTTTATAGCTCACAATTGTTTATATTCTCGCAATTCTGACTTTATAACTCGCAATTCTGACTTTATAACTCGCAATTGTTTATATTCTCGCAATTCTGACTTTATAACTCGCAATTCTGACTTTATAACTTGCAGTTCTGACTTTATAACACGCAATTGTTTATATTCTCGCAATTCTGACTTTATAGCTCACAATTGTTTATATTCTCACAATTCTGACTTTATAGCTCACAATTGTTTATATTCTCGCAATTCTGACTTTATAACTCGCAATTCTGACTTTATATCTCACAATTGTTTATATTCTCGCAATTCTGACTTTATAACTTGCAATTCTGACTTTATAACACGCAATTGTTTATATTCTCGCAATTCTGACTTTATAGCTCACAATTGTTTATATTCTCACAATTCTGACTTTATAGCTCACAATTGTTTATATTCTCGCAATTCTGACTTTATAATTTGCAATTGTTTATATTCTCGCAATTCTGACTTTATAACTCGCAATTGTTTATATTCTCGTAATTCTGACTTTATCTCATGCAATTCTGACTTTATAACTCGCAATTGTTTATATTCTCACAATTCTGACTTTATCTCATGCACTTCTGACTTTATAACTCACAATTGTTTATATTCTCGCAATTCTGACTTTCTCATGCAATTCTGACTTTATAACTCACAATTGTTTATATTCTCGCAATTCTGACTTTATAACTCGCAATTGTTTATATTCTCATAATTCTGACTTTATAACTTGCAATTCTGACTTTATAACACGCAATTGTTTATTCTCGCAATTCTGACTTTATAACTCGCAATTGTTTATATTCTCGTAATTCTGACTTTATAACTCGCAATTGTTTATATCCTCGCAATTCTGACTTTATAATTTGCAATTGCAACTTTATATCACGCAATTCTGACTTTATAACTCACAATTGCAACTATAATCGCACAATTCTGATTTTATAACTTTATAATTGTTTTTTTATTCAGTGGCAGTAAACAAGCTTGCATAAGAAGGTCAAACTATGGAGCAATGAAAAATTGGCATATACAAACATTCTTTTTCTTTTGAATAACATGCATTTATGAATCGTGCACAATAAAATAATATTGTGTCTTAAGAATTGAATGACATCAATCTTTAGGACTAAAAACTTGTGATGCTTAAGTTTTTGCCTCACAGTTCTGTTTGTCTTTGGTTAAACTTCTTTAATTCCTTCTTTGCTTTTCGTTTTATTAACTGTGTACAAGCAGTTAATAAAATATTTCATCCATTTTGCATATCTCAAGAAACATCTATGATTGCGAAAATTATTCCTGAAATATTACCACATTAAAATGTTTGCAGGTCTGAATGCTGGAGATGAGATTCTACAGCTGAACGGGAAGGATGCGCGCACTCTGACTTTTGCTGACATGAAGGTGGCGTTCGCTCAGGTCTCTCTCTCTCTCACCGTTAACACGCTGCCCCCTGTTGACCGCCGACAGCTCTGCTTCCTGCCGCCGAGACGCTCTGACGCTGTGGACAACCTTTACACTGACATCTTCTCTCAGAGTCAGGGTGAGGGGAGGTCAAGCCTCTGCTGACCCATTTAATTCATCGGTTTTTCATTGTGTTTTGATATGAACGCTTCAACAACTCTGCTACCTAGCGTGCGTTAAAATGTAAATATAAACAACATAAAAGTTTTCTTTGGGAGTCCTTGGTCAGAAATGCACAAACAATCTCCAAAATATTTTCATATATCATCGAGAAATGTCACAAGGTTAGATCCAGAAAACTAGCATGTGAAATCATAGTCATGTAGTTAATTGTGTTTCCACAGAGGAGATTCTTGACGATGGGGTGGGTCTGATTGTGGAGACGTCAGGAGATGGTTTAGACAACGACTCGGAGCTCTTCGCTGAGTTTGACGACTATGGAACGGTAAGTAGTCCGATAGTTTCAAGATATCAGCCTGGATCTTGTGCAGCTCTGCCCAGAACGACGGGACACTTTTCCTGTCTGTGCGTGGGTTTCGTTCACGCTCACCAAATCTAGAACTGCAGGCCTTCGAAACTCTGAACTCTGAGCGAGAAGAATCTCACTGCAGAAACGCTTCACCATCTGTCATCTGTGCTGTTTTTAAACGGAGGGGCGGATACAGTTCAATCATTCTGTAATTTGTCGTGTCACACTGATACATTTATTTCATGACCCTGTCTGTCTGTCTGTCTGTCTGTCTGTCTGTCTGTCTGTCTATCTATCTATCTATCTATCTATCTATCTATCTATCTATCTATCTATCTATCTATCTATCTATCTATCTATCTATCTATCTATCTATCTATCCAACCATATGTCTGTCTTTATATCCATCTATCCATCTGTCTGTGATAATGAACTGTCTGCAGCGTATCTTGTGGTGGGGGTTTGAAGATAATTAGTTTGCGTTGAGACGGGTGACAGTAAAACAGAGGTTGCCTGATTTTCTTTTGCATCCTAATTGCTTTATTATGAGGCATAATTAACCAAATCTTGGAGGCGACAATGGTCTCAGAAGATGGTCTCTATCTGAGAAGTGTCAGACAGACATAACAATTTCGCATTTAGATCTGAGAGTGTCTGTAGTTATTCTTCCATGTCTCCAAGCTGCAGTTTACAATGCAGGATACAGTCACAGTTGTTTCATTGGACGGACGGGTTGATGGATGTGTTGAGATGATGGAACCAATCAGATTCCACACGACTTTCCATATTTACATAGAGAAACTATTTTCTGAAACCCGTTCCCTATTTATCTCATGTCAGAAAAGCACTGTTGAGTTTAGACCTTAGTAGTGGAAGCAGAAAAATTTATATTTTCTGATAAATGTCCATTGCCAGGAAGGTTCAGACTGGTTCTGTGTCTCAGTTTCTAAACGTCCTACGTGTGTGTTTCTCTTTGTGAGAAGAATAATATACTGCGGGATACTCAAATTACTCAGGAGCCACTTTTAGAAAATGAGCTGAAATGGTACTTGATCTTCTTAAATGTGCAGATATGCTTTACAGCGGACGTATATTTTTATCACCACATTCATCAAAATAAGCAAGTGCTGTTCAGTTTTTAAATGACCTTTTTAATTTTCCAGAACATTATAGTCAATGCAAATGCATTCACAATAATCACAAATGTTTCCAGTATGTTGGCTTCTCAAATGCAAATATCTTATATACTTATTATTTATGTGTGAAGTCATTAACAATTCTTTCTTATTCTAATTGGATGCAGCAGTTTAGAAATCAGTCCATTTTGTCTGTTTTCACTGTGAAGCTTTGCACATTTGCTGCTGTTGTCACATTTGTTGTTGCTAAGTGCAGTTCACACAGTTTGAATATGCTCCAAGCTGTTGCACCAATCAGCGATGACAGTATTTGCATATCCTGATGTTTTGCGTCTCGATTATTCATGCAGAAATATGACTCGTGAAACATTTTTGGAATTAATCTGGTTGCACTACCAATTAAATGCAATATAAATATAAGTTTTACACCCCGTCTGATCTGCAAGCAAGTGGCGCAGCATGATAAAACTAGATCTCTCGCATTATAAGCCCGGACTCTGAGTGTCTCTGATGTGCGGAGTGAGTTGGTTCTGGATCTGAAGGGTGTGTTGCTGTTGGTTGGCTGTCAGGGCCATGCAGAGAGATGCACTTTGGGTCTGCAGAGACAGTGGGACTCGGGGTCTCGCTGGGAGCTTGGAGAAGATTGCTTTTGGCATGCATAGACATGTGTCTGCCTCTTTGCATAGCACCATCTCTCTGGCCTTTATTAAAGAGGAGAAAGTTGCATTGAGGGCAGACGGGGAATGCAAAGGAATCCATAATCAGCTTTAGTGTTCACTCAAACACACACACACATATGCTGTTGAATTTAATGCAGGGTATCTTTAATAAATTTAATTCACGTTTGGTCTGTTCGTGCTCTGAATATATGAATGATTTTGACCGAGTTAAACATGACCTTGCTCTGCGATTAGGCTTTTCAGGACCATTATGAGTCTTAAAACTGTGCAATATACTGTATATTCTTTTTTAAATATATGCAACTTGTTTGATATGTTTATAATGCACTGACATTCATATTAAGTGTGACTGTCATTTTTCAAGCAAAACATTTCAGAAAAACAAACTGGTGAGGCTAAAAGTCATTGCAAAAATGACTCAGAAAAGTGTAAAAGGCTTGTGCTGACAATAACTGCCACTTAACTTGATACTTTATTATGCATTGTCATTCATGCATTTTAACTGTGGCTATTGCAAGTGTCCAAACACTTTTTGGGGTCACTATATTTTGTATTTTAAAAATATTAAAATCACCTGACATTGTGAAAATGCTTATTCTTAAGGCCTTGATACACCAAGCCAACATCGGGCGGCCCAATTTTTGGGATGTGTTCCGCACCATTGGCACTAGTTGGACCCCGTTGGGGGCTTTTTGGCTGATTGAACATGTTGAATCGGCATTGACGCCGTTGGTGAGAAAGAGAGCTCTGATTGGCTTTTCAGCTTAGAGAACGGGTCAGTGCACGAGAATAAAAGCGAAAGTGAAGAAAGCGAGCAAAGAGGTCAAGACAGTACAGGCAGGCAGAAGGCTGTTCTAATTTTACATCATCTTAACTGAGCATTCCAATTCGTGGATATTTTCATAATGAGTCACATGGAATGAAGTGTAAACAGCATGATTGATATTCAAAATTGTAAGAGGGCAGTTCGAACAGGAGGGGTTACGTTGGTGCCGTGACCCGGAAGGGAGTGAGGTTTACTGGGGTGAGTGTAACAGACATAGGCCGGTAAGAGCTGTGCATGTAAACCTCACTCCCCTGATCTCAAGAGGTGCTCTAGTGACTGACACTAGAAACTGCAGTCTTTAGCCTCCTTGTTAGAGTGCCTAACTCCCATGCCAGCAGACCCAGGTTCAAGTTTTCGACTACCTACTTCCAGAGGTAGTCGAAAACACATTAGACCGGATTGCTTTCATAGTGTAGACGCTCATGTTTCGAACACCACAAAAGACCACCTACTCTCCACCTACTGACCTAATGTGTAAACATTATGGGAAGCACTCTAGCCAGACAGGATTTAAAGTTTGTCGACTGAAGACCCAAGTCTGGTTTGAAGATGAAATGCGTACCAAGCACAATGTTCTCTCACCATTTCTGATTTCTAACAAATACTCACAGCGTTCAGCATGGTCAGAGTAGAAACTAAAGCTGCTTCTCTGTATGTTTTTCCGTCGTCTCCGGGCATGTTCATATGTAAATTGTGCGAGTTTATTTTGTCCATTAGATTGAAAGATCTGAAAAAGCCCATACATTTACCCATCCATAGACCCTCCTCTTGAGGAAATCAGAACAGAAGTGGTTGAAAGTGGACAAAAGAGACAGATTAAAACAGCAGGTGTAAACGGTTATGTGTCTGCCTCGTCTACTTGTGATCCGATCAACTGAAACGCATCTTAATGCCAGGTGTAAACAGGGCCCTAGTTTTGGTTTCCCTTTTTGAATGACAAATTTAGACTATCTGCTGATATTAATACGTATTTCTTTAAACACAGGCGTAGAACGCAAGTGCTTTATTCCATTTGGTGTCTCCTTATACAACAATCACAGTTTTTTAGCTGAGACACAGCCGACGTGAGGCGGCAACACAGTTAGCTTTCGTCATCACTAGTTCTTATATGTCATGGCCTTTAGGGTTCTTTGTCTTTTATTTGACAGACAATCGATTACTGGAAATGACTGGGGAGAGACTTGAACTTGGCTGTTGTAAATGAGCACCACAGCTTAATGCATCAGCCATTAACAACTGTGCCACTGCTATGACTTCGTTGTTGTACATCTTCATCTGTCTATCCACATAACAGTCTCTCCACTACAGGATTCTTAATTGTGGAAACTTGCAACATATATATTTCTAAAGCAGCCATCAACCTTTTCACTTCACAATTTCATGTGTAAGTAATGGTACATTAGTAGTGCTCCACTGTCTGGTGGGATATTATTCTGTAGATGGACTAGAGAGAAATTTGGACTCACGGATCATTTGTTGCTGTGAGAGGAACATTTACAGTCTGATTTGTCATTCTCTGCTTGCTGATCTTCACATTAACAGGCCCTTCGGCTTGCGGTGTGTGTGATTTGTTATATCAGGAGACGTCTTTGATGCTAAAAGTGTTCAGTAGAGGATTTGGCAAGTTCGGTCTTCAGTGCCGGTCTTCTTCTGTGAACATTTCTCATTCCCTTTCAGTTGGCTGTTAGTTTTTGCTGTAAAGGATGATTCTTGTTTCATGTACATTAAGGCCTGTTCACACCAAGAATGATAACTATAAAGATAACGATAATTATATAGTTCTGATAATCATTCTAAATATAAAAGAATAGCACTGTCCACTTCACAGCTATAATGATAACGATATAGAGAAACGATAATCGCTGGGATCACTTTCAGAATTATTTTTTCTCCAGCTTTTGAACGGTATAACACTGACAGCCAATCAGAATCCATTCAAATTTAAGGGCTCGAGCATTTAAAAATGGCAGATGACAATATGGAGGTGTCAACCCCCCCTTTTCAAGAATACTTCAAAGAAAATGGATATATGGAAAACAATTGGTCATTCCCTCTGAATAAATGAAGTATTAACGAAGAGATCATTATGCTAGGCTAGCAAACAGAGTAACATAAAATTACCTCACATATTATCCAGCGCTAGTTTCGACAACATTGTCTTCCTTTGAAGTTGTAGTGAAAAAGACTAGGCCTTACTTTATTCCACTATATTGACTTCGTCAGCTAAATTCACTAGATTAGGGCCCCGTTTACACGTACATGGTTATTTTGAAAAACGGAGACATTTCCCTTCGTTTGCGCCCTTTGTTTACACGCAAACGGAGAATTCGCCTCTGGAAACGAGTCTTTCTAAAAACTCCGGCCAGAGTGGAGATTTTGAAAATCTTCGTTTGCACGTTGTATGTAAGCTGAGACAAATTGGTGTTTAGGCAGTCAACGTCACAGTATGCACCAGAGCTCGCACCTAGGCCAAAAGTGCGACCTATGTTTACATGTGATCATGGAAGCGTTCAGAGTAGCATTCGCATTTATGTTGGTGCAAACTCTTCTTGTGTATTATTCGTTGATATTTTCGGGATTCTGATTGGCTTACGTGGGTTTGAGCTTCTCGTTACACCGCCACCTACAGGTTTGGCATGCTCTTGATGGCATATATACACGGGTATGTGTAAATGAACACTTTTCTGAAAACTGACATGTGTGCACGATGTTATTTTTGAAACTGGAGAGGTTGAAATGTTAATTTATGAAAATAGGTGTCCACGTGTAAATGTAGCCTAGATCGATTACACTAGCTATTCACTCGAAACATTGCATGCTGAGGACATCTGCTGGTTAAAGCCGTGTAAATGCAACAAGAACACACTTTGAAACCGCAGCACATAAGCTTAGAATAAACAGACCGTTATCATTCGTTGGTGTGGACGCAAATATAGTTATCGTTATAGTTATCGCTCTTGTTGTAAACGGACCTTTACTGTTCAAAAGATTGGGGTCGGTAAGATTTATTAATTTTTTTGAAAGAAGTCTGCATTTATTTGTTAAAGTTTTTACATATTGTCAAAGAAAGGATTTTTTTAGCGATAGCAGAACAAATATAAGTACAATCATTCGGACGTGACATGAAGGCAGTATGAGCCTGAAGGGCTGAAGTGATTCTGCTGTATCATTGTTCTGCGGCGCGTCCCTTTGTCATGTTTTAACGATCGTGCTTCTGCGCTTTACCATCACAGCATGTGTTTATGAACCGCAGTGAAGCCTGAATCACATGATCTGACGGCGCATTTCTCTCTGTGCTCTTTTAAGTCCTAGTGCATTCATTCTGTTTATTTTCCCCCGCTGGCTGTCTCTCTCTCTCTCCATGCGGCTGTTCAGATGATCAATCTTTATGAAACAGACACTCACTCCAGTCCTATATTATAAATCATGAGACTTCTGTTCAGTTGATTTGTTCATCTGAATGCACAGCTACTGTGGTAGAAAGTATTCGATTTCTATTTGAGAGAAAGTCCTGAATCTTTTACTTCACTACTAGTTGACTAGTTTTATATTTTTTTAGTGGTGGTGCTTTTATTAGCATGCTGACAGCTGTTAGACAGTTTGCACTCTAAAACCTTCATCCCCTTTTAAGCACAACTTCTATAGACATAGAAATAAACATGCAGACAGACATTTTTAGCCTTTTGTGTCATGAGTCAGTCGTCTATCAGAAGCATTGCGTTTTAAGATGGCGTGCCGAGTTAAAAATAGTTCAACTTTTAACAAAGCACCTCAAGAACCCTCTGTCAAGCTTGTTTTGCACACCACAGCACATCAGAAATGCATCTGATATAGTGGTCAGGTCAACCTGAATCCAGCCTTTTTGGGATTGTAAGCATTTGCTTTTTCCATATTTAAGAGCTTGAACCAACCTAAAATGGTTTTAACAAGACACCAAACTACTGTAGATTCCAGCTTTATTTTTGATGGTTTTAGAGGGATTTTGGGCACTTTTTAGACAGCTAAAAGCCAGTTTATCCAGACTAAATGACCATCAAACCAATTGGTTTGAATCGTGTTGGTACAGGATGGAAGTTCACTTGAAGTGTGGATTTCCCTTTGTGTTGATGCTTGGCATTGTGTGTTTATTTCTTCAGAAATGCACCTGATAGTGGTCAGGTTAACATGAAACCCGACATCTGAGGAACTGAAGACGCAGTGGATTAGTTTTATTTCTAAAAGGAAATGCGCCCACATATACCTAATTCGGTTTATGTCTGCACTAATTATTTTACACCAGACTGCTTTGTACAAAGGGATAATACCAAACAGGTTTTGCTAAAAAGTTGTTACTCAATGATGGATCAGTACCAACTGTTTGTGATCCAGCTTATATCCAACTTACTTTTCAGTGTGTGAGATCGTCCTGTTTTGTTGGTGCATTAGCAGTGGAAACTCCGCCCTCTTTTTGAAAGGGGTCCAGGAGCAGCAGCTCATTGGCATTTAAAGGGACACACACACAAAAAAACAAAATGTGGCAATTTTAACACGCTATAAAAATGATCTGTGGGGTGTTTTGAGCTGAAACTTCACATACATACTCTGGGGACACCAGAGACTTAAATTACATCTTGTTAAAAGGGGCATTATAGGTAAGTCATCTTGTAATCCACACATTTCTGGTTTTATTGTGCAATTTCATTCATTCTTCCTTTACTTTTCCTGTTGACTTCTGTTGGATAATATTAACCAGTAGCCACATTAATTAGCCAGTTAGCTGCATTAATCCACCAGAGGTGATCTCTACCTTAGTGGTCATTAAAAACCTTTCAAGTTTGTTGCATTCAATTTTACCCATTATGCACTAACATTCTCATCTATTAACTCAAATGACTGGTATTGATTTTAATTTGTTTATGGGGTACTCATGTAAGAAATATAATTTACTTGAACTTTATGATGATTAATTAACTAGACTTTCAGGCAACCCACCAACTACTACATTTAAGATTAATAGTTATGCATATCCCTAACTACATTGCTCTCTTTTTCTCTCAGTCTCACTGTGTTGGTATTCTTATCCGGCTGAACTTGCCCAGCCCATCATGAACAATAACAACAACAACCTTGGAAGGGAGATTTCTTCCACTTCCTCTTCCTCTCTCCATTCACCCTTGATTGTTTTCACGTGTGTGTTGAGTATCTTAACTCATGTAGCTCAGTGTTTGCTCAGCGTGCCAGGAAGGAAGAGAGAGAGAAGATAAATGAGGTAGTGTCGCATCAGAACGGGCGGGTGAATACGGAGTTGGGCGAGCAGAGAGGAGGTGGGCGAACGACAGGGAGAGAGAGAGAGAAGAGAGACCGGTTCCATCTCTTTCTCTGTTCTATTTGTCATAAGCGGAGGGATGTTGTCGGGTGCTGCAGCAGTGAATCTGTGATTTCTGAGGCGTTTCCTGTAACTGATCCAGCATCAGTGACGGTGGGCCTGCGTGTTTCTCTCCAAGGCTGTTTCTACTGATCCCGAGTCAGTCATGTCTGTGCTCAAACGCAACAGACACAGCAAACGCTCGTCCGACTCAATCTATGACCTGCTACACCTGGTGAGAGCCGTTTCATATCTGTGGTTTTTCTTAAATTGCGCTATTTCATTGCTTAGTTAGTTTGTTTTTTTATCCTGAGCTGGGAGTTATGAATGCTTTGGGTTTGTGCGCAGATTTTTTGGAATGTTGAATGACGGTCACTGAATGATGGGATTACTAGTAAAAAGTGCCATAATTTTATGTAGTGTTCATATGGATATCCTACAGTGGTAATACCATGTTGTTTTACATGATAGTACCATGGTGTTCTTTGAAATACCTAGCATGTAAATATATATGCACACTGTCTTACATCAAAGTATTGTTTAATACTATGATTGTACCATGGTACCAAATATTTTATTTATTTATTTTTTTTGTAAGGTTTTGCTTGCTAGTCTTTAATTATTTTTATAGACCAATCGGATTGTGTTTATGAGCAATTTTGTGCTTTTTGCATGCTGGGAAAAGTTTAAACCAGCCTAAAGTGGTCTTAACAAGATCCCAAACTGGTTTTCAGCTAGTTTTTTTTTTTTTTTTTTTTTTTTTAGAGAGAGAGAGATTTTGGGCACTTTTGAACATTTTGAAGAAGCAGTTTATCTATCCTGGGAAACCTGCAGTTATCCATTGAGGCCATCAAACAACCTTAGGCTGGTTTAAGTTGTTATTTTAAGCAGGGTGTGGTGATCTTGTTGGGACTTAATGGAGGGAAGTTCACTGGAAGTGTGGATTTCCCGTTGTGTATGTGTGCGGCATGCCCATGTTTGTTTCTTCACAGTATGCAACCTTTTATACTCATAATAACATCAATAATTCCAGTTTAACTTTAAATTCTTGCGAAATCAGGAATGTGTTTGGAAAATATTGACTAAAATATTGGAATATGAACATCCTTAAGAGGCAGTCACACTGCACTTTTCATTCCATTGACTTCCATTCAAACGCATGCGAATGCGTCAGACCGGAAACGCAAGCTTGTGCGAAATTTTTTTTATGTTTGGTGAAGACGTGCGACCAGTAGATCAATTTGTCACAGCATGACCTCTTTATCCATGAAGTTACACTGCAAGATTTCATACTTTCATTAAGGTGCAGTCACATTACTGTTGTTTGGTGAATATTTCGCAGGCGAAATCCAGTCATTTCAATAGGAATCCACGTAAACAAGAATTTCACTAGATTTCCCCACATACATTTTGCAACGGGTTCAAGTTGGTAACGCATATTTGCCACATTGACGAACAGAAAGAGGCGTGGTTTTAAAGTGACTTCTTACAAGGGTTGCAAAATTCTGGAAACTTTCATTGGGAATTAATGGGCAATTTGCTAAATTGCAGGTTAGCCTATGACCGGAAACTTAAATGCAGTTGAAAAAAAGAAAAAAAAATCTTGCAGCATAATCTTGGTTAAAATAACTAGATTTAAAGGTACAATATGTAAAATTTTTGCAGTAAAATATCCAAAAACCACTAAGCTAGTGTTATATATTTTGTCCAGTTTATTACTAACAATATCTCTAATGTTTTCAACTACTTGTAAATAATGAGAAAATTCCCATTCTACACAGTGACACGGGGCAGTGCAGTCGCCTGTCAATGACGTCAGTTGCCTTTGTTACCGCCTTTACTGACGTAGAAACCACATGACAACAGTGCCGTGGACAAATGCGGAAGTAGTGTCTAGCGTCCAGCAAACCACTAGCTGGCTTCAAGCAGTTCCTTATTTAATTCTTGCACGTTTTATGGTGGATTGTGTTACTTATTTATGGAACATAATCACTGTTTACCATCTGCCGCTGGTTCTGCCGACAAGGACAGCTCCCGTAAACTCATGACCGGAAAAGTGGAAGCGGCGCCGGCGACTGTGTCATAATAAAAGTCCCGCTGCTCGTGAGGCGTGTGTTGATCAATCGCTCCAGCTCCTCGTTCAGCTCCACAACACTCGGTCCTGCTCTGCTTCATACTACAGTAACGTTAATAATCGCATCCACGAACATGAGTTCTTCCAGACTCCAATCCCTATTCTTTTGCACCGTCCGTTGAGATGGAGACCACATGTCCCAAGTTTCCACTCTAAAACTTGGCGTCATCAAACTACGCCTTTGTTTTGAATAGGCTTCTAGCGACCTCTAGCGGAAAAAAATATCACAAATTGTACCTTTAATGCAAATTCAGCTTTAATCACATTACTTACTGCAGGGCTACTGAGGCCACAACCCTGAATCTGCTTTCATTTTACATTTTTAATGGGAATTTTTTTTTTCTTTTTTTGGGAGGGGGAATCATAGGGAATATGTTTATATAACATTCATGCTTTTTTTGTTGTTCAATGAAAGATTTTGAACTCACAAATATATCAAAAGTCAAAAATGTAATTTTTAAAATTTGCATTGGTTTGCATCATGTCTGTTTATGACCAAACAACATGTTTATATAGACATATGTTTTGTATATGAAACAGTTTGTATAAATTAGCCCAAATTTCCAATGAATTCCCATAATTTCCATTAAGTTTCCAACTTTTCCCATATTTCCAAAATTGGAAAGTTTCTTGAAAATTTACCAAAAATGTTCCACCCCTTTGCAACCCTACTTTTATCAATAGGCAATATACTTTTTGCCTGCAAAATTTCACTAATGTGAAAGCACTTTTTGTTCAAACAAAGTGTGAGTGCTACACCTTACAGCAAACACAACTAACAAGCGTGTTTTCCTTTCACAGCAGTGACGTTGGCATTTTCCCAGCAGTTAATGTGTTTTATTGTGTTGCGCGCTGGACATGCGGGGTGTTGTAATTTCTGTTATGCTGTTCTGAGACTCAAGGACACTGGGAGAAACACTGCAATTTATCCTTTGTGTGTCCTTGCGTGGGCAGTCGAGGACCGCTAAGACTCTCTCTGCTAATGAACACAGAAAGCAGCTTTCACATGTTTAAAAAAACTGTCAGTCAAAACAAGCACCTGTAGTCTGCTAAGTAAATAAAAGTAGTTTAAAGTCAATGTTAGTGCTTTCTCTTCACAGAATGCAAATCATAGTGATAGCTAATGCTGACCTAAAATTTCCCTCTTTTATAACATTTTTAAGAGTGCATTCTGGGAGACCCGTCGATGTCGTCATGCGTTGCTTCTTCAGAGCAACTTTTTATGTCTCTCCTCAGGTAAAAATGTTTTAGTAGATGGCCTTTACTGGGTTTTATACAAGAGATTGTCTGTGTGAGCATGAACACTAGCCTTGATCTTCCGCTTCAAATAATCTTTTATGTCTCTCTTTTTAAAAAAGCCTCCGATGTGACTGTGCTGGTGGATCATGTGCGATGTAGGAAAGGGCTACTTTCGTTGTTTCCTAATGTACTTGTCTCTGACTGTGGCGTTTCAGAGAATGATGGAGAAGTGCGGTGGAAAGCTGACAGCTGCTGTATCTGAAAGCGTGTGAATTTGTCTCCGTTATAACAGGATCACAAACATCTTGACAGTTCTCTTGGCGCTTGTACGCCGTGGTTGTGGCAGCTGATGATTTTTTAGCTAATGACTAAAGTGACAGGTGAAGCCCGACGCCCCTCAGAGATGAAATTCTGCGTCTCTGATTTAGGAACTGATTTATTTGTTTACAAACACACAGAGAGACAACATGAAGCCAATATTCCCTGACACCCCTGAGGATTTATTGTGAGGCAGTTCTTTTTTAATAACGCATAAATATGTTCCTACTACCTGACAGGTGTCACTGAAATTGGTGCCGTGAGAAATCACACCTGATAGAAGCTTTGTGAACAGCATAAACAGAAATGATTTAGTTACGAGCATTTAGGTTTGCTGATATCTGGTTTCAGGATAGAGATCATGTAGTTAAAGATATGCGATTTAATTGAGCAGCTGTGTCACTTCCAGCGCCTTTAAAGCAATGGAGTGAGATTGACTTTATTGTATGAATTTCCATTGGCTGTCTGTGATTTGTGTTGCTGCTCATTTGCATCTAGTGAAACTCTACTCAACTTTGTTGCATGCACCAATGAGCACTTTCAGGGATTATTCGATAAAGTTTAAGTTCAAATTCTTTGTTTGAGACACTTAGTAATGAGATAGCTTTCTCCTTTCTTCTCAGAGTTATGTCTGAGACAAGTTCATATATATTTTGCCTTGTATGTTAACTAAAAAAAAGCACACAAATATTGGTGAAGTAAAAGGAAACTCTTCAGTCATGGATGGATGGACAATATGACCAAAATATTTGAATAATGTTTTTAATGAATTTTATATCACAGTAACTCTAGTCGTGTCATGACAACTCTTAAAGTGTTTGGCATGGTAATGAATATATGTTGATATGTTTGGTCTTGGTGGAACAGATCTGCTATGCTGCTGCAGTGCAAGTACAGGAAATGCAACTGCCAAAACATTCACAGCTGTGAGCAAGTAAGACATGCTGCTGCTGTACAATATCGCGTATATAAATTAGCAGATCTATACAGGTGGAGCTGGGGAAGGTGGGGGGTTTCTGAAAGCATGCTGCAACTGCTACAGGAAATGTTGACCAAGTATTTGAAGGTTGTACAGCGAGCTTATTGGCTACTGATTAGGCTTGCTACGATAGTCGTGATGTTACTCGTGTTCAGTCGCAACAGCGGTTACGTCATTTGCCCACAGCGGCACCGCCCCCCACCATCGTTTTGATTTTTTTATAGTAATAAAAATCATTTAGTTCAGTTAGAAAACAGACATTACAATTAAAAACTGAACGCATCTGCTTAATGCAGTGTGAGCCGAACGAGAGTTGCAGCACAGATCAGCAGCAGGAATCATATTTCATTTATCACATGAGTGAGGAGATGACTTTTGCAATATTTTGGATTTAAATCAAGTGCTAATAGGGAATCTGCAAAGGATTAGTTCTGTTTTTCTAGTTGTTGTGTTTTTCATTAAGAATAATAACCCGTCATTCAAGCAACTGCCACCCGAGTTGGCGCTAATTTGAAAGCTAAAGTAAAATTCGTACGGGCATTCATAGTCTATTGGTGCTGAGTGTTTTCAGTTCACTCCTATGGAAGCCCAACTTCCATAGAAATTAACTGAAAACACTTGATCTGCACCGTAATGAAAGCCCGCGTTGCAGTGCGCATTTTACTATCGCTTTATTTTGAATTAGCGATTTAAAAGCGAGGTGCAACAGAGGGAAGCGCGCATCTCCCTCCTTCCCGGTGATACCGGTATTACAGGTGTTGTCACACGTCAATTAACCGGTGGGAAAATTTCCTCACCGTCACAACCCTACTACTGATACAGCAGGAACCAATCAGCTGTGTCCAACAGATAATGATGTGATTAAGAGCAGGTTGAGTTAAAGGACCTGTGCCATCTAGAGTTTCATGACAGAACTTTGTATATGTGCATGTGTATTTATTTATTATTATTATTATTAGGTATTTAATTAATTCATTTTTGTTTAATTACTTATTTTTAACCTTAGTTAATTTTTATTGTATAAATTATTTAATTTATTTTTATGTAATTTATTCATTTAAGTGTGTAATACATGTTTATTGCTTTGGCAACATTGTGCTACTCTACACATTCAAGCCAGTAAAGCTCAGCTGAATTTAATTTAGCTTAATTAGTATCAAAATATAGTTATTTTTTTCTGGAAATTGAAAAAAATGAATATATTATTTTTATGTATTAAATAATAATGCAGTAATGCCTATTGTTAAATAATCCAGTGAATGAAATGAAAGGCACTTCATGTCTTTTGATTTTCAATTCTCTCTAATTATGTGAATCTTCAACACTCAATCTGAAAGATCAGATTATTCATAACAACAAATGAACGAGTTTGGCATCAGTGCAAAAACAACTTCACATTATGAAGTGCTTGAGTCGAAAACAAAAGACTAATTTTATAAAAAGACAATGTATTCTGATTGGATGAGCTTCATTTGCATTGCAAAGTACTTGGCATATATATATTTCATATATAAGTTATTTATTAATGCATTCTTTATGATCTTGATCACGTTTGGGACAATATCCGGCTTTTCATTTTCGCATTACTCCATGTTTCTCATGTGCAAGTCGTCCTCCCTATTATCCATGCACATATATATCTATTATAGTATAAACACTGTAGCGATTGACACCGAGCCCTAGTAGATTGACGGTACTTTCTCTCAGTCCGTCAGTGTTACTGTGAGAATGACAGTCCATGTGCCATCACAGCCGTTCCCATAGCAACCGCATCCATGGACAGGTGCTTGTGTTTTGGTTGCCGTTCAGACGAAATGAAGACATTTCAGAAGAGCAGGGAGGGAGGGAGAGAGAGAGAGAAACTAGATGTAGAGCCAAAAAGATGGAGTGATAGAGGAGAGGAGAGAGTTTCAGAGGCTGAAAATAGAGCAAATGAGTGCTAATGATTTTTATAGCGTTCTGACAGGCATCTGAGCGGCAGGATCCAGCTGCAGGTGCTGCGAGTGTGTGTGTGTCCTAATAACAGTGCAGGACTGTGAGATGTCTCACTCATCATGACTGTCTTTCTCTCTCTGTAGAGTACAGAGCAGGTCGCAGCTTTCTGCCGCAGTCTGCACGAAATGAATCCCTCATCCGATGTCGTCTCTCCTTCATCCGGCCCGGAGTCTTCCTCGCTCCCTCCGAGCAACGCCACTCCACGCCAGCTGTCCGATGCCGACAAACTCCGCAAAGTCATCTGCGAACTGGTGGAGACGGAGCGCACCTATGTCAAAGTCAGTACCTGTGTGTGTGTGTGTGTGTGTGTTATATACTCATCTATACGTTTGACTCACAGAAGTTTGTGTCCTTCATCGAGACAGGCCTTTAGGGAAAGAAACTGTGCCCTTGTCTTGCCTTTTCTGCACCCACTCACTCTTTGGCTGTTTTTGGAATGGAATACTAGTATACTGCGTAGTACATACTGCACACTGCTTACTATTATTTAAAAATAGAATAGTGATTTAAAAGGCAACAGTAATGTCATGTGACCTCAGTATTCTATGCCCTGTGCATTAATTGTATATAGCAGTTAGTATGGAACAGCTGTGCTATTTTAAGAACATATATATATAGTTTCGGTTAAAATGCCTTTTTAACATGTAGCATGACTTGGTACATGCTTTTATAATAAATGGTTACTGAAAAATACAGATTTTATTGTAAAATACCAATTCTTTAAGAGGCATCCTTTCACTTTAACCTGTTAACTGTCATGGGCCCACCGGTGGGCCCACAGCCATTACATATTTAAAACAGTAATATTCTATACTAAACCTAAACTAATCTTGACAAACTATATATCATTTGAAAGCTTAGAATCTCTAGTTTACATATTTGGAGACTGATTTTCAAAATAAAGTACAGAGGAGCAGTAATTTATCAATTTGCAACAAGCATATTTTCATACTCATAAGGCATGTTCAGACCTTTATTTTGAAATAGCGATGAACATGAAAAATCATTAAAGATTGGTTGAAACATGTTTGTTTTCATGCCAAAAGATAACATCCATTCAATTTGAGAAAAAAAGGTCTAAAAATGTTTTTAATAGAAAAAAAAAATACATTTATGATTGTGGCGGCGATCTATAACCCACATGCATGTTATTTTTATGTTTATTAGAGGCTAAATTCATATCAAATTCTGCCAAACTTCCCATACTACTTCTATATAGGATGTCTACTTCATAAATTGTATGAAAATAATGTAAATATATGGTTCAGATCACTCAAACCATATATGGAAATGGAGGCGCCTTTATATGGTCAGTAATGGAGCTTGGTTGACATCTAGCGAAAAAGTGTGGTACTGCGCCCAAACAAAATCTTACTGAAAGCTCATTTTTTGAGATATCAACCTGAAATTTGGAACACAACTTGTTCAGATTTTTGGCTTTGATTTCCTTGCAGATTTAGAGTAAAACTTGTTTTGTAAAATATATATTTTATATAAAATATAAAATATTATATTTTAACATTTTATATTTTCATAACATAAACTTCTATAACTTTTTTTCTGTTTCACTTACATAAGTTATTTCAATTTTACAATAATCTGCCAAATTTCATCTTTAAAACAAGACCAGCCTTATGTCTATACTCCAAAGACTTCTTGAATTACAACCATTTAAGTTTGGATAGTGCATTTTCTTGTCTAAAACAAAAAGTGGGGGTGACAGTTAACAGGTTAAGATATTCATCTTTAAGCAAAGGCCCGTTGAGACCAATGACAGTAACTGTAATGAGTTCTAAGAATCATTCTAAATATAAAACAAGAGCAGAGTTCACAACACAGCTATAACCATAGCGATACATGGAAGCAATATCATTGGAATCACTTTCAGAATGTTTGTTTCCAGCTGATGAATAATAATTACGATGACAGCCAATCAGAATCCTTCCTGCTTTATGAGCTCGAGCATTTGATGACAAAACTGCAGCGCATGCTTATAATAAACAGAAAGATAACGTCCACTGGTGTGGACGCTGATATAGTTATCGCGATAGTTATCTTTCTTGGTGTGAACAGGCCTGAAGAGTGGTGCCACCATTTGCCATGGGTAAGTCACACGGGTATATTTGTAGAAATAGCCGACAATACAGTGTATGGGTCAAAATTATCGATTTTTCTTTTATGCCAAAAATCATTAGGATAGTAAGTAAAGATCATGTTCCAGGAAGATATTTCATAATTTCCTATCATAAATAAATCAAACCTTTATTTTAGTGAGTAGATATGCATTGCTAAGGACTTCATTTGGACAACTTTAAAGGTGATTTTCTCAATATTTGTATTTTTTTGCACTCTCAGATTCCAGATTTTCAAATAGTCATATCTCTGCAAAATATTATCCTAACTATACATCAATGGAAAGCTTATTTATTCATTTCATTTAAAAAATTGACCCTTATGACTGGTTTTGTGGTCCAGAGTCACATTTGTCCAGTTATTGTAGCTGTGGCTGATATTGCAAGTTGGTATTTCTGAGCTATTAACAAATGTATTATCATAATCATAAAAAAAGTTGTGGCACAACTAGTTTTACGGTTAACCCTTGTGCGAACTTATTGACATTTTTGTCTTTTTCAGTTCATTTAACTGCATACATTTTTGCACAAGTGTGTATTTTTGTTGTAATTTTACTATTTCATCCCCATTTCCTTTAATAAATCTATCTTGCACTAATAGTTCCTCTCAGGACCTTAAGGACAAAAATGTCCCTTGAAATTGAAACCTGCAATTTTTAATTCAAGGGCCATTTAAATATAAAATGATGCAGTCTTTGTTTATAGGCTTTCATTCTGTTGACAAGGCTTCAAAATTAAAAAAATTTACCAGATTGTGCCATTTTTTCTCAGGTTTGGCCTATAAAAGAAATACTCACTTTATTCCTGTGCACCTATAATAGTGTGAGTGTGTTGGTATGGATGTCAGAGTGTGGTTTAGATGTGTGTAATAATAAAAATTGTCTGTGCGTGTAATGTTTGAGAGAGAAAAACATTTATAAAAAGGACTTGAAGACCATCAAGCTTGATTAAGTCGGAGAACTGTGAGTGACTGATGGCATGATTTTCTTGGTGTTATGTTTGGTTGTTATTTTATGTTTGTGTCAATTTTATAGTTATTTACTATTTATGGACAGCACTTTGGTCCAATGTAATGGTTTTGAAAGTGCTTTATAAATAAAAGTTGAGTTGAGTACTGCACATCACAGATCCAACTATTGCTCCAGTGGAGCTTTTTATAGTGACTAATGAATCGGAAGTCGTGCTCGCTCACAGGAAATATCTTCTGCATTGCAAAATGAAAGTGAAAAAGTGATATGAAAGTGAGTGACATGAAGGCTAAGTATGGTAACAAATACTCAGAATGTGCCCTCTGCATTTAACCCATCCAGACATTGAGTAGTGAACACACACACACAGTGCAAACCGCACACACACACTCGGAGCAGCGGGCAGCCATTTGCGATTTGGCCGATTTGTGATTTGGGTATCGAAGGTGGAAGAGAGCGCTGTTCATTACTCCCCCACCTACATTTTTCTTCCGGTATTGAGAATCGAACCTGTAACCTTTGGGTTGTAAGTCTGACTCTCTAACCATTAGGGCGCACCACTGCTCCTTTATAGTTAAAATAAGGTGCTTAGAGTGTTATTGGATGAGTTAGCTGTTCCTGCATTGTGTTTTTCAGCATTTAAGACTGGAACTATGCATTTTATATTGGACTTTTTTGCAAATATCTGTGCGCAAAGATGATTTACATACTGCATACTGTAAAAGTAGTATGCCATTTAGAGCTCACCCATCTTTCTCTGTGGCAGATACAGACTGTGATTCTCACTGTATAGCTCATATTTGCTTGCTGTGTCGAGCTTAACGACAGAGACGTGACAGTATTTTCCCGTCTGTCTGAGATTAGATGAGATCCTGTCCTTCGCAGGGAGTGTTTGCGTTGTGTTTGGATTCGTCTGCCTGTTTGAGCAGAGAACTAAATCAACACTCTGAATAAAGCACTCCAGCAGAAGTTAAACCTGATACAAGTGTGTAAATATATATATATATATATATATATATATATATATATATATATATATTTATATATATGTATAATATTTAAAGGTATTTATCTATATATGACTGTTAATTGTGATTTTTTTTGACCAAACAGCCACTAACTACCACGATTTTTAAATATTTATTGCATGTAAAATTCAGTAAAATGAATTGAAGCCTGATATTACAGTGTTTTGAACCAATTCTTTTAAATAGAAAGGTTAATAGACTTAAGGCCCATTCTCTCCAATAATGATACCTATTAAAGATAACTTTAGCGATAACTATATTAGTGTCCACAGTGGATGATATCATTGTGTTTATTATAAGCACGCTCTGCAGTGTTGTCATCTGTCGCTTTAAATGCTCGAGCTCTTTAGAGGAGGATGGATTCTGATTGGATTTCAATGTTTTTATCATTCATCAGCTGGAAAAAAGTGAATCCAACAATATTGTTTCTATGCTATTCTTTAATAATTACAATGATTTTTTAGCGTTATAGTTATTGTCCTTAGTGTGAACTGGCCTTTATTGTTCAAATTTGCCCTTTTGCACTGTCAATATTTTTCTGCTCATCCCCTCAAACCACCTGCCAAAATCAGTTCCTATAGGGAAATATGTCAAATATCTCTCTCTAAACAAACTGTACAGACATGAAACTGATCAAATATTTGGTAGAATATATTAATATTCCATATTTGTTCATAGGCTGTCCTTTAATATGATTGTGCACATTCTCTCTCTTTCAGGATCTGAACTGTTTGATTGGGCGATATCTAACCCCTCTGCAGAAGGAGTCTTTCCTCACTCAGGATGAGGTGAGTCAAAGCGCCTCTGATGGTTTCATATTATCATCAGCTGGCGAGCTGGAACGCACCTCCAGAACACAGAATGATATTTCATAATCATTCTGATGGAGAGGAGTGTGTAGGAGGACATAGAGACGGAGACAAACACACACTAGAAAGGAGAGGTAGAGAAGGGAGTGGGAGGGAGACACAAAAAGAGGAAAACTTACATCAGACTGAAGAGAGGAAGTTCTCAATGTTCCGTCCTTTAATGGCCTACATATGAGAGCAGAACTCATTATGCATCATTGCAGACTCTAAAGAAATGTAGTTTGACTGATATGAGTCTCTTAAAGGCTGATACAGATACCAGAATAGATTGTTTGTTTGTGTGTGTGTATGTGTATGTGTGTGTATATATTGTTTGTGTATGTGTATGTGTATGTGTATGTGTGTGTATATATATATATATTGTTTGTGTATGTGTATGTGTATGTGTGTGTGTGTGTGTGTGTGTGTATATGTATATATATATATATATATATATATATATATATATAATTTTATGGTATATTTCACTTTAAACAATTTATTAACATCAAATGAGATTAAAAATAATAAAATTGTTGATATGAACACTTATTTTAACACAATTTTTACTTATATGATATTTATATAAAGAATTGTATACATATATATATATATATATATATGTAAATATATCAGGGTTATTATGGTTAACTAAAATTAAATACATAAAAACATTTTTTTTTTACTCAAAATAAAATAAACCTAAAAATCAAATAAACTATATTTAAAAAAAAATAATAATAATTTTATTTCAGCCAGTTGCCAAGGAAATTTTTCTCATTTTCATTTAGTTTTACTTGATGTGCTAAAATAAATAAAACTAAAACTGAAATAAAAAATATATATATATATATAATAACTATATAGACATATGAAAATTATAAAAACATTACAAAAACAAAATGACCAAAATATAATATAAATGACCCATATATATACTTTTTATTATTTTATTTTTTTCACAATTATTACAAATATTTGAAAATTTGATAAGTAATAACAACCATTGTATATAATGGTTGGCAACTGGCTGAAATAAAATTCAGTTTTTATTTTATTTCAAGTAACAAAACTTGTTTTTTATGGATTTAGTTTTAGTTAACTATAATAATTATATATAATAAAAGTAGTCCATATGACATAATTATATGTTTTAGATATTACATTTGACCACATACACTTTTTCCTGCATGTGTATCTAATAGCTGGATGTGCTGTTCGGAAACCTCCCGGAGATGCTGGAATTCCAGGTGGAGTTTTTGAAGACTCTGGAAGACGGAACCCGACTGGTGCCAGACCTGGAGAAACTGGAGCGAGTGGAAGAGTTCAAGGTTTGTGACTGCGGTTTCATTTCTGGTCTGCGGATTTTATTGTCATTATTACTAATATTATAGTACCTTGTTTTTTGGGCGGATACATTGTGTGTGTGTGTGATAGTATATCACTCAAAGCTATTCATAACCAGATTTATCCAACACAATCCATGATACCTGAAGTATTTCTCTCAAAATCCCTCTCGTCTTACAGAAAATCCTCTTTTCTCTGGGTGGCTCGTTCCTGTATTACGCCGACCGCTTCAAGATCTACAGCGCTTTCTGTGCCAGCCACACTAAAGTGCCCAAAGTGCTGGTCAAAGGTGTGTAAATCTCAGCTCAAACATGACCTTGCTCCCTGTGAATTCTGGGATTTTCACAGAGCCCTGCAGCGGGGGGTCCGTAAATCTCGTGTGAGCGGCTCTGGGGCGTCAGTCGTATAATTGTGCCGCTGTGTGTGGGTGTCTGCGAGGTCGGTCTGGATCTTCTCGCTGTCTATTTTTACTATTTAACATCGATTCTGCAGATTTGTGATGGTTACATAACAGTGTTTTCCAGTTAGTTGAAGAACTTAATGTGCTCGAAAACATTGTGTACTTGTGAAAAACATAACAAATTCCACCAGTCTTCAAATCTCTCTATCACTATCAAAACACACAATCCTGCGACAGCATAATCACAACTTGCTGTGTTTGTGTCCTCTCCAGCGAAGACAGACGCGGCCTTCAAGGCGTTTCTGGACGAGCGCAACCCCAAACAGCAGCATTCGTCCACGCTGGAGTCGTACCTGATCAAACCCATCCAGAGAGTGCTGAAATACCCTCTGCTGCTGAGAGAGCTGCACTCGCTCACCGACCCTGACAGCGAGGAGCACTACCATCTGAACGGTGAGAGAGTCTGGGTTCAAATCAGACTGTGTGCATCATAAAGCTTTACGCCATATTGAATCAAACGTTTAGGGTCTGTAAAAATGTTTAGTGTCTTTGTAAGGAGTCTCATATGCTCAGCAAGGCTTGCTAAAAATACAGTAAAAACAGTAATATTGTGAAATATTACAAATACATTTTAATTATTAAAATGAAATGTATTCCTGTGATCAAAGCTGAATTTTCAGCATCATTATTTCAGTATGCAGTGTCACATGATCCTTCAGAAATCA